>NC_056733.1:701341567-701351567 GCF_019279795.1 Protopterus annectens | reverse complement strand
CTGTTTTCTATTCTGCTGGGATGAAGCCAGAGCTTAGGCTGTGATTGAAAAGCATGCCCAATGGTGATGCTAATTCCTGTTTTAACCCATGTAGAACACAGCCCGGGATGTTGTCTGGTCCCATAGAGGCTGTGTTTTAGGCATTGGAGGGGGCATTTAAGACCTGCTCCTTGAAGATACTAGGTGGGGGACAGGTGTTTGGGATGCTTTGGGGTGTATGTGTCAGGGACAGGGGAGTGAAGTTTTCACTGAACCTGTCAGCCAGCAGGTTTGCTATATCCACAGGTTCTATATATGTAGTATCATTAACTATGAGTTCAGTGCAAATCTGGGCCTTACCTTTAAGGTTATGAAGTAACTAAAGAATGCCTTGTGGTTAGATAAGCTAATTTGGATTCATAGTTAGCTTTGGATGACTTCACAAGGAGTCTTATTTGCTTGTTTAAGTTGTGCAAGGAGTGTTTCCAGTTTTGAGACCATTCCTTCCTACTCTTAGACAGCAATTTCTTTCTCCTGTTGTATAGCCTATTAATGGCAGTTGTCCCGAAGGCAGGTTTGGTCTTCCTTGAAGATCTTGCTCTGGTTGTATCAGGTACTGCAGAGTCAATACAATTGTACAGGTGCTTGTATAAAGCATTGGTGTGTAACTTAGCACAGGTGTGTGTTCCATGAGCAGGGGTTGGGGCTATGAAACTATTTATGCCATCAAGTAAGAGGCTGAAATTGGCCTTGGAGAAGTTTTTTAGTCTAGTTGTTGCTGGGGCCGGGGGGGGGGGGGGGGGGCTCTTGTGTTATAGTTACTTCTAGCAAGACTGATTTGTGGTCAGATCTCACCAGGGATGGCCACACAATGTTGGTGAGCACCAGGTCCAGGATGTTTGAGCCCCCTGTAGTTGTGTCAACCAGCTGGTCCAGGGAATTGGAGTTAACAAAGTCCAGGAACTTTTGGTCAAGTGAGTTACAACAGGTATAATTTACCCAGTCAATGGAAGGGTAATTAAAGTCACCCAAAACCAGAGTGTTTGGTTGTATCTTGATGGACTCAAGTAGATACAAGTAGGCTGAGTGGATGTCCTGATTCACGGAGGGAGTCCTATAGCTGGTAATGACCTGAAGAGGGGTCTTACCTACAGTCAATTTCACCTGACGTAATTCAAGGGAATCGTGCTGTTTAACAAAGCTAGAGGTGTATTTATCTTTAATGAATATTGATACAGCACCTCCTTTAGTTCTCGTGCCTACAGTTTGTGGTCTGAATGTGTGGAAGGAAATGTAATCTAGTATAGCTGGGGTGGTCTCCGCAGCCTTAAACCATGTCTTAGTGACTGCACAAATGTCAGCATCTTCCAGGGTGTGGACTACTTCCAGTGACTGCAGTTTCTGGTTTAGACTGCTAGCATTCAGCAGCATAAATTTGAGGTTGTTTTTAGAAGGTACTTTTATGTTGGGAATTTTGTTCTTGTCACATTGCCTAAAAAAGGCACTTTAGGGATGGGTAAGAGCCTTAGCCAGTAACCAAAATCTCAGGGGTGACAGATGAAGATCATCTCTGGCAAAGCATCAAGGTCTGTCGACCATATCATCCCAGGCTGACAGATACCGGAGCCCCTTTGAAGTCAAGTCATTTTTCTTTTGTTTGTATTGAGGTATCATCCTAACTAAAGGTAAAATGCTGCTTAATGAATGGATATACCTTATTAAGGTGCATAATCGGAGAGCTCAGTCATGCCTCTCTTATTATAGTCCAGTGAGGTACTTTTCAAGTCATTCACATCAACATGGACTATGACGGAGTCATAACAGTGTCTGTTGTTGAGAAACTTGAGTGCTTGGGTGATGTGATGGATCCTGGTACCTGACAGACAACTGACTGTGACCTTTTCCTTATCCAGCCTGGAGAGAGGGACATCTGTGTGTCTCACAACTGAGTCGCCTATGACTAAGATGTTATTTTTGTGTTATGCCTTAGGACTTGACTGGTAAGACACTGGTGTGTGATATATTATGTCTACTATGTTCTACAGAGGAAGTATTATGTGAAGCATGCTTGTGTTTTATGTTTGAGAGGTCTCTGATGTTTAGGTAAGCTTATTGTTAGGACTCTGTATATGTAGGTTTGCATGTTGTTGATTTGGTAGGTGCAGGAGGTGAGGTGTGCATGCTGACAACCTGCTCAGTATCAGATAAACTGACTGGTGAGTGAGAGAGCCTGGATTCTAGGTTCTTGATATAGCTGCATCTCTCACATAATGAATTTGTGTGGACTAGGAGAAGTGTGTTGTCAGAGTACAGGAGACAATTGCTACACTGCCTCAGGATGCCCATGTCGACCAGGCTGGCTGGAGAAACTGTGGGAAATTGTCCACTCATAATGGTAGGAAAGCTGATGATGTTCATCGTGTTACCCTGCTGCAGTCATCACACTTGGGTTATCCTGCCATCAGGCAGTCCCGCAGTCGGCTTGAGTTCCAAAGTCTTGGTCCAGCGTCGGTTACTGTCGTTTCTTGCCTGATGTCAGTGTGCCAGGGGTATATAAGAGGCAACCGACGCCATTTTCTTCAGTCTTTCTTGCCGCGCGGTGCCCGAAGCAGAAGCAGTTCGCAAGTGTCGGTCGGCCGACACCTGAGATTTTCGATTCGAATTTCAGTCCGAAGTCTTCAATAAAGCTAAGTACCTCGTTGGGGAACCTTTTCTTGCCTCAGTCCGATGTCAGAAAAAGTTAACAATTGCATTTCTTGTGGGAAGCAAATACCTCATAAGGACTTCCATTCTTATTGTGTTCCTTGCCTAGGCCCAGACCACGACATCACAGGTTGTTGGTTTTGTGCTAGGTTTAATAAACAAACTATCAAATGCCGTTTTGACTTCGCACAACATTACTTTGGTAGGAAATTTAATTATATCATGCCGTCAGAGCAGCTGATGACTGGCATGCATAAAAAAAGCAAGGATAAGGACAGGCAGCCTAGGAACAAGCCAGACTCCGAGGCCTCTGCTGGGCCTGTCGCCGGTTCTCCGGTTTTCAGTGAGGCGCCTACGCAGCCCCTGATGACCGCAGAATTGGAACCCCAGACAGCTGTGGATTCTCAAGCAGAGTGTACTAGGCTGACGCAGCCATCTTCATTAGGCCCTTCCGACACCGGAGCAAAAGGAGACCCCGGTGCAGTGGAAACACCTTCGGTTGCAGAAGGTGTCTTCAGACCGACTACACTCACCATTAAATCTTATGCTAAGCTTAAAACTCCTTTAAAACCAAAAAAGACTGTACATCAGTCTACAGTTCTAGGTCCCATGCCTAAGAAACAGATGCTTAAGATGGCTGAAGATTTGATTACCCTAATCAGGGGTTCCCACCCCCCTCCAGATAAAAGACCAAGACAAGAGGAGGATTATGCTTCCTCTGACCAGGTTTCAATTTCCTCAGATTCTTCTGAGGAACAGGATTACACTCTTCCCCTTTATGAAGACTCTGATGCTGATGACTCTATTCCCTCAGCATCCCCCCTGAAGACTACTACTTTGGGGAAACTTTACATACCATGAGGGAACATTCCCACTGGGAAGGCCAGGACTACTCTGATTCTAAGAAAAGGCTCCAAAAGTTCATTTTACTACCCCAGCACAGACCACTTGCTATCCCTCCAGTTTTAGATATTGTGGATGGTGTTTACTTGGAGTCTAGTCTAAATCCAGATTCTCTACCTCCTGCTCCAGCCAAACCAGACAGATACTACAGAGTACCTGACTCACACAAATTCCTTTATAAAAGCCCTGTGGCTGACCCAGAAACAATTTCCCAGGGTCCCAAGGGGGCTAAAGCTTCTATGGCTAAAAATCCTGTGCCCTCTGAAAGGGATTCCAGAGCCCTAGATAGATGGGGAAAGAAAATATACACCTCAGCAACTCTGGCTATGAGAGCATTAAATTGTCAGTTTCACATGCTGAAATATCAGCAATTCCTAATGTCTCAATTAAAACAAGAAATGAGCACACGTACTGACCAGTCTGAATTCAAGGAAATGCAGTATCTGTTGCATGCAGCTGAACAGGTGGGCAAACATACTTTACAATGTGGATTTGATTCATTGGAAGCTTCCTGTAGAGCAGCTGTTACTGGCTCTGTCATACGTAGACATGCTTGATTAAAAGAACAAACCCTACCTGATCATGTTAAAGCTAAATTATTGGATGCACCTTTACAGCAGGATGTATTATTTGGTGTCAAAGCGGAAGAGGTTTTAAAGAAAGTGGAGGATAAGGCAAAGTCTATGCAGAAGGTCAAGGATTTTTTACAGGTACAACCCCCTAGTTTCAGCAGAAATTGGCCAACAAAAAACTGGTCCTTTCCAGCTTCTGACAGATCACAGAGGGGCAAATACAGATGCCCAAGGGGCAGAGGTCAGTCACAAGGCCCTTGCAAACCTCGCCAATGGGGTACTGCTACCCAGAAAGGAGGAGAAGACAGGCCCCAAGCTAGCAGAAGACAAACACAATGACTCAGTCCTCAAACTACCAAGCAAATCTCTCCTGGCAGCTCCCTTGGGAGGAAAATTAGCATTTTTTGCAGACAACTGGCACATCATCACAAAAGACAAATGGGTCCTAAACATTGTCTCACAAGGATACAGATTCCACTTTCATACCTTTCCAAGGATAAAAGAAATGCCAAACCTGCCACCAAATCAATGGGCAGAGGCACAAAAACAAATTACAGCTCTCATGGACATGAGAGCCATTCAGCAGGTACCTACACAGGAGCAAGGACAAGGATTTTACTGAAGACTCTTTCTAGACCCAAGAAAATACAAAGCATGGAGACCCATTCTGGATCTTTCAGTTCTGAACACCTATCTGCAAGTACCAAAATTCAAGATGTTAACACTACAGCAGCTTCTTCCCATGCTGGGCAAGAATGCTTGGCTAGTAACGTTGGACCTCAAGGAGGCATACCTGCATGTCCCTATCAGACAAAACTGCAGAAGATACCTCCGCTTCATTGCAGGTTCAACGCATTATCAATTCTCTGCACTGCCCTTTGGCTTATCTACTGTGCCCAGGGTCTTCACAAAATGCCAGGCACCAGTAATTGCATACTGCAGACAAATAGGAATTCAATATATACCCATACCTGGATGACTGCCTTATTCAAGCAGAAAGCAAGGACATTCTTTTAAAGCATCTTGCATTTGTTAAACACCTTCTAAGTTGCCTAGGGTACACAGTAAATGAAAAGAAATCAAAACTAGTGCCCTCACAAAACATAATATTCCTGGGTGCCAGCTTGAACACAATGGCCCAGATGGCTTATCTCATGCCATACAAGCAACAACAGCTGACTCAATATTTCAAAATAATGGAAACAGACCCAACTCCCTGCAAGAAAAATTCTGCAGGCCTTGGGATTCATGGCATCTTACATACTACTAATACCATTTGCAAAACTGCATATGAGGAAATTACAATGGTACCTGAAAAGCGTATGGACTCAGTACAGCCACAGCTTGGAAACAATGATACCACTCATTCCCTGCCTTCAACAGGAGTTTCTATGGTGGGCACAGGCATGTCACCTCAACAAGGGTCAACCTTTCACCTTACCCACAGCCAGGCAAACTATCACAACAGATGCATCGGACTATGCCTGGGGAGCACACATGGCAGGACAGTGCATTCAATGCAAATGGACTACAGATCAAAGGCATCTGCATATCAATCAAAAAGAAATGCTAGCAGTACAGAATGCCCTAACAGCTTTCAAGGACCTCTTACACCCAGGACAACTAATAATAAAGACGGACAATACCACAGTAATGTAGTACATAAACAAGCAAGGGGGCACATATTTCTACCCTCTATGCAGGCAAGCAATGACCTTATGGAACATAGCACTGTCTTACCAGGTTCAATTACAAGCACAATTCCTGCCAGGAAAGAAAAACACATTGGCAGATGACCTAAGCAGAAACATCATGGATCCACACGAGTGGAAACTAGATCCACAAATATTTGCAATGATAGCTCAAAAATGTGGATGCCCAGACATAGATCTGTTTGCCAGCCCCCAAAACTACCAACTTCAAAAATTTTGCACAAGGACATTCCATCCACAAGCTTGGAAAGTGGACGCCCTCTCATTCAGTTGGAAAACATTAACAGTGTATGCCTTTCCTCCACTGCCTCTTCTAGCAAAGGTACTGCTGAAAGTCAGATTAGAGAGGCCACAAATGATACTCATTGCACCAGACTAGCCACGCCAGCATTGGTATCCAATTCTAAGGAATATGGCCCACGACCCACCATGGATTTTACCACAAATTCCTCACCTGCTCACCCAGCGAGACAATCCGATTCTACACAGCCAACTCAAGACTTTAAACCTGGCTGCATGGCAAATTACCTAAACAACCAGCCAACACCTCTATCCAAAGCTGTTATGGATGTCATTCTAGAGGCCAGGAGGCCCAGCACCAGGAAAACCTATTCAGAGAAATGGAAAAGATTCTGTGCCTGGAACCAGGCTAAAGGCCAAAATCCCCTTGATCCAAACATTCCTCAGATTCTACAATATTTAACTGAGCTGTTGCACAAAGGATTTTCCTTTTCATCTATTAAGATCCACGCCTCAGCAATTTCAGCTCATTACAACACGGATCCTCCTTTATTCTCACATCCACTCTTAAGACAGTACCTCAGAGGGGCTAAGAACATAAGACCACCCAGGAGAGCACCAACACCTACTTGGGATCTCAACTTTGTTCTGGAAAAGCTTACACTGCCACCATTTGAACCAGCTTTTTCAGCCGATTTAAAATTTCTTTCATGGAAAACTGCCCTGCTACAAGCAATAACTTCAGCTAGAAGAGTCTCAGAGCTACAGACACTAATGGCAGTGGAGCCTTTCCTCATTTTTCATAAAGACAGAGTCTCTCTATGAACTAACCCTACCTTTATGCCAAAGGTGGTATCCAGTGTGGCCCTAAACCAAACCATTCATTTGCCCACCTTTTTCCCAAATCCCCAGAACAAAGGAGAAAGACTCCTGCACTCTTTGGACATTCACAGGCAATTATGTTACTACTTGGATAAAACTAAGGCTTTCAGAAAATCTGACCAGCTCTTTATAGCCTATGCTGCAGGATCACAAGGAAAAGCTTTCTCAAAACAGACCATTTCTAAATGGATAGGGCAGTGCATACATTTCTGCTACACGCATCATGGGAAACCGGTAACTGCTAACATTAGGTCCCACTCCACCAGGGCTACAGCTACATCAGCAGCCTTTCTCAGGGGAGTGCCAACCAAGGATATTATGGAAGCTGCAACTTAGAGTTCAGTGCACACCTTCACCAAACACTATCACTTACCTCTGTATTCTAAGACTAGAGCTGGTTTTGCCACTGCAGTTTTGCAGGGCCTACTAGCTTCTTCTAACCCAGTTTAACTCCACCACCCATCCTTAGCTTTGGGATTCAACCCAAATGTGATGACTGCAGCAGGGTAACATGATGAACATCGTACAGTTTTGTACCTACCATAAATGTAGATGTTCGAGTGTTCACCCTGATGCAGTCCAGGTTACCCTCCTTCCATCCCCTCTGAACTAGCTGAACTTATCTATACCACTCTATCCTATACAACCTCTGTGGTGTATTTGCTTGTGCCTGAAGGTATGTATGTATATATATATATATATATATATATATATATATATATATATATATATATATATATATATATATATATTGCCTACCTACTGGGGGCACCTGACATCAGGGACAAGAAAAACTGAAGAAAATTACGTTGGTTGCCTCTTATATACCCCTGGTGCACTGAAGTCAGGGAAGAAGTGACAGCAACTGACGCCGGACCAAGACTTTGGAACTCAGGCCGACTGCGAGACCGCCTGAGGGCAGGATAACCCAAGTTTGATGACTGCAGCAGGGTGAACACTCGAACATCTACATTTATGGTAGGTACAAAACTGTACTTTGTCAGAAAACAGTGAGAGAACAGGAAAAACCAGGTAAAGTAGAGGACAGGAGAAGTGGACAAAGAATACAAAGGGCTAGTGGGTAGGATCTGTGTTGGTACCTCAGGAGCTTAGCTGAATGTATCACCAGTCAGTGAGGGACAATCACCAGAAGTCAACGATGGAGCACCAGCAGAGTGCTAAAGGAAAATTTGCAGGCAAAAGTGTTTGCGTCTATAACCACCAGTGGTGCCCACCACTGAGCAGCAATGAGCGATGTGCAAACACTGTTCTTCTGTAGCAAACTAGTGCAAACTGATTTAAAATTAACCAATAAAAAGCCCAAAACTGAGCCCTGTTTCAGCAACCTACAGTTAGATGAGTTCTTACTGCATACCTCTGACACTAAGGTGTATGGGAATCCTCTCCAATAAAAGATGGCCTGGTTTAATGCTCAAGTTACACAAACGGAACTAGATTCAGCAGGTCCAAATCTAGTCTATACTACAGCAAACAAAGTGCACCAATTTCAGGAGGAAAACATTTCAAATAAGCAGTGATATGGTAAAAATGCAGTTCAAAAGTGCAATATACGATGAAAAATTCTACTTATTCTTAACCAGTGTTTTTATATTATGTCCAATTTTGTATACTTATTTAAACTGTAGTTATTTTATTATATTATTTTTAAAGACTGTAAAATTATTGTTCTTAAAATGTTTTGTAATACTTTGAAGCTTTTCTTCCTGGACTTCCACTGAAAATGGGTTCCTGCCAACTCAGACTTTCCTGGTAGTCAAATATCAGTCAGTAAATATGACCAGTGACATTTAGTAAACTGTGCCCATAGTGTCTTTCAGAAACTCTTTCCCAGCCTTAAATACAATTTCAGTGAGGGACAGTTTAACTTCCACCTCTGTTTTCATTTGCCCTCTACTCAAAAACTCACTTGGCCACATCAGATCTTTTTTTTCAGTTTCTGTTTATACAGCCCCATATGAGGCATGTTTGTCTTAAACTGCAGCATGATATTTTAGTTCAGTGTGTGTGTGTGTGTGTGTGTGTGTGTGTGTCTGTATGGGGATTCACTTTATAATCCCGAAATCCTGAAATACCGAATCTCAGAATTTCGAGACCATAAAGCCGAAAGCTCTAAATCCCAAAATCCCAAAAGCATGAATGTTAAAATCACGAATCCTACACTAACCAGAGGCCACACACATACACAAACACACACCTTCCCCCACACACAAATACATAAACCTATACTACATACAAGCAGGGGGGCAAGCCCCCCTGCACCCCTCATGTGGGGGGCTGCGCCCCGCACACCCCCCTACTTAAATACTAACTCCAGGGTTGCACTACACAGACAAATGCACAAAAACACCAACACCTACATTCCCCTTGCACACACACCCATGACAGTCACAGCACACACTGACACACACTAAAGCCCCTAACCAACACCCTTAAACATACATACTTACCTGAACTTCCACCTATCCATTCAAACACCACAACACCAAAAGCACTACTTCAACATCTCCGAACGTCGGCATTTTGAAATTCTCACTTCTGGGGTTTCGGTATTTAGAGCTTTCGGCTTTATGATCTTGGGATTCTAAAATTCGGTATTTCAGAATTTTGAGATTATAAAGTGCTCCTGTGTATGTATATGCGTGTGTGTGTTTGTGTGTGTGTTTGTGTGTGTGTGTGTGTGTGTGTGTGTGTATGTATGTATATATATATATATATATATATATATATATATATATATATATATATATATATATATGTGTGTGTGTGTGTTTTATTTCTCTCTCTCTGCTAAAGAATTAAAGAATTACACATTTTTCCAAGCAGTGTTAAATTAAATAATGTTCATTCTACAAATACAGCATGTCATTGAAGAAGTATTGTGTATTGCATGGGGGTGGGAGGTTTGCATAATGGATAGGGTTTACCTTACAGACACAAGTGCAGGGTTTGATTCTCACATGGGGTAATTGGCTAGGCTTAAAATGGCCC
>NC_056733.1:701329067-701331567 GCF_019279795.1 Protopterus annectens | reverse complement strand
TCTCTATCCCCCAAGGGTTTACTCCCCCAAATCTGTCCACTCTCAAGATGACAGCTTGGTTTATCCACTTCCTTTAGTTGCCAGGCAGGAAACCCTCTCCTCACCTGTTTGCGATATTATTCTGGCCTCCCATAAACCATCCACCAGGAAACTCTACAGAGATAAATGGAAAAAGTTCACCATTTGGTCTAATAATCAGATGCTAGACCCTTTTTCACCTCGTACAGCTGTTATACTCCAATACTTTCCCGAGTTATTTGATGATAGGGCATCAGCTTCTTCTATTCGAGTCCACTTAGCAGCTATCTCCAACTTTCATAATGGCTCAGATGGCATTCCTTTTATCTCCACTCGCCTTTGCAAGACCTTTCTCAAGGGACTTTTTCCAGACCTCCTATCAGGCAGCCGGTAGAGACATGGAATTTCTCTGGTATTACAGTCTCTCTACCCCCTTTTGAGCCTGCTGCAACATGTGACCTTAAATTCCTTTCATGGAAATCTCTGTTTTTGGTAGCGGTCACATCAGCCAGAGGGATATCGGAATTATAAGCCTTATGCACCAAAACTCTGTATCTAATCTTCCATAAAGACAGAGTATCTCTTCATACTAATCCATCTTTTCCTCCCAAAGTCGTGTCTGACTTCTCTGTTAACCAGTCCATTGAGCTCCCAGTTTTCTTCCCAAATTATTCCAATAAAGGAGAATACTGTCTACATTCATTGGACGTACATAGACAACTATGCTTCTACTTGGACAGGACTAAATCTTTCTGCAAGTCGGATCAACTTTTCATCTCCTTTTCTGGTCCAAAAATGGGATGTGCCGTTTCAAAAGTCACTTTATCAAAATGGCTCAGAGATTGTATTACTTTTTCATACTCATTAGTGAATGAATCTAAACCTGTTCATATCAAAGCTCATTCAACAAGAGCTATCTCAACCTCTGTTGCTTTTCACTCAAGGGCTTCCATGGATGACATTTGCACAGCAGCCATTTGGGCTAAACGACATACTTTCATCAAACATTACAAATTGGATTTGGTCTCCGGGGAAGAGCGGCGTTTGGCTTAGTGGTACTCTGGAATGTTCTTCCATAAGGGCCACCCAGGTTTTCAAGTAGTTTGGGATTCGGTCCCATCAGTGATGAATGGGAAGAAGATTAACAACATCAGATGAAGAAGTTATGTCCTACCATAACGTTCCATCTATGTTGTTGATCTTCTTCCAGTCATCACACCCTCCGTCTGTCCCTCACCAAAGGCTCCTGGTGGATCTTCTGGGTCCTCGTGGTGTTTCAGGGTTTCTGCGCAGAAATGGCCTCTGTTTTTTTCTTCTATATGTTGCATGCAAACTTGATCTGAGATAACTGGGAGAAGGGCACTTTGGGTAGCAGCTTAGCTTGAGAGCTTTTGGTGTACGCGAGCTTGGAATTAGGCCAGCTCGGTTCCGAGGGCTCGGAACCGAACCGATCATTGATGACTGGAAGAAGACCAACAATACAGATGGAACTTTATGGTAAGACATAACTTCTTTTTTTGGTCTTTATTGTGGAATGTGAAGGCAGCAGAAGTCCTTTCGGCCCACAAACTTTTCTTGGAAGATTAACTACAGATATGATAATGCTTGGAGACCTCATAGCTACAATAAGTGTGAGATGTGAGGACTGAACCACTGCTAGGATTATTCAGTCTTTCACTGGAAATGGAGGGTGCCACCTACAGTAGAAAACTGAGGACTTTACTAATTGTTTGCATTAATAAATATAAGGGAAAACTACAGCCCAAGCAGTTTGACCTTGCTTACAATGGTCAGTTATGCAGCCTTTAACTAGAGAAAGTAATAGACCTTTAAAGAGACATGCGAGTGTCTTTTTATCTACAGACTGTAAAACACTGTACTATATACAGGGTCATAGGTCACATCAAACCAACCTTTTGAGTTTTTAATCAAAAGTGAGTTAGGGTAGAGAATTTATTTATTTATTTTTTTTGCTATACCATACCACATGCTTCGAAGCAAGGTGGGTAATACAAATGTGAGCAACACCGAACATAGAGTGTGGGTGCCCAGTTTAGTTGTATTATGGGAAGTGAGCAAGATTCTTCTGGAATAAAACAGTTATCAGAAGCGGATTTCAGGAAGGCTGAGAAATAGGTAGGGCCCTTACATTTGAGGTTTATTACAAAAATGTTACATATGAGATCTGCTTCTGGAAGAATGTGTCTTTTAGAAGCAAGTGTTTTAGTCTCTTTCTTTTATAAGGATAGTAGTTCTGGGATTGCTGTTATCAATAACCCCATGACAAAATTCCTACAATGCAGGAGAGAAGATGAAATGTGAAAGCAGACTTTGTTAGCCAGAAAACAGCTGCTATTAGTGTAGAATGCAGAGTTAATAAGGTACCATTCACAGCCCAGGACACCATTCTGACGTTATTTAAGGAAGGACACAGTGAAGGAAAGGTTAATTCATGAGCAACAAAAATAGGAGCATGAGACTG
>NC_056733.1:701256567-701324067 GCF_019279795.1 Protopterus annectens | reverse complement strand
TGAAACTAGATTGCCTTCATTCCTGAGGTGGTTAACTGTGTTAATAAAGGTCATCAGAGCAGTTATAGTGCTATGTTTTGTTCGAAAACCATACTGTGTATTAGGAAGAAGATTGTTGGTTAAGAGATAGTGGAGTAGCTGAGAGTGAATACACCTTTCAATGATTTTGGATAGGTGGGATAAGCTTGCAATTGGATGGTAGTTGGACAGTTCTATTGAGATACCACCTTTATGTAATTGGGTAATGTGAGATATTTTCCATATAAATGGGACTTTTCGTTCTTAGAAGGAATGATTATAAGGATGGAGATAGGGTAACAAACGGCATCGGCAGTGAGTTTTAGGTATTCGGCAGGTAGTTGGGAGATAGGGTAGCAAATGGCATCGGCAGAGAGTTTTAGGTATTCGGCAGGTAGTTGGTCAGTTGCTAGTGTTGTTGGTTTAATTTTTTTTAGATATTTTTTATAGTTTCTATGGGGACAGGTTGTAAGGAAAAGATATTATTGTCTGGGGTAGTTTCTGGTGTGAATGGAGTGGGTACAAAGCTGCTGTTCTTTGTAATAGCCAAGATGCATTCAGTGAAGTATTGCTTGAATTGTGTTTCTATACTTTCATTTGTGTTATTAGTTGAAGGGGATGGTGTGTTTGTTTGGCCTGGTGTATCATTTTTTTTAAACAGACCAGAATTTTTGTGGATTTCTTGGTATCTGGTTTTGCTGGTGGTGTAATGCTTAATTTTGCCCTGCCTAATTTGTTTTTTTGGCTTTATTGAGTTGTTTAAGATAAGTCTGTTTGTTTATTGGGGTTTTATTGGTGTTCCATTTGTCCCAAACTTTATCTCTCATTTTTAGTAATGATTTTGTTTCTTTGGTTAACCAAAGGGCACAGTTGGCTTTTATTCTTATAGTCCTGGGAGGGGCAAGATTATCCAGTATCCTAAAGAAGGTTGTATTAAAGAACTGAACTGCTTCCTTTAGAGGTAGGTATTTGAGAGGTGACCAGTTACAGTGTTTTAGGATGGCTGTAAAGTCTGTATGGGAGAAGTTTATTTTATTGCAGATTTGGTGATAAGTATTGAGTTTAGTTGTGTTTATGTGCTGTCTGAGAAGACAGGTTGGATAGTGCTCACTAAGGGTGCCTGGAAGACAGCCAGAGAGTAGAGTGGGTGAAGGTTTATTAGTTAGAGTCCAGTCAAGGATAGACTTTCTCTTAGGTGATTTGTCAATTTTGGTAGCACATTGTGGTGGTGCTGCGGTAGCGTTGTCGCCTCACAGTAAGACGTTGTCCTGTTTGATTCTCAGCTAAAGCGTCTTCTGTGTGGAGACATGCGTGAATGGGCGTACCTTCGTTTGAAGGTTGTGTGTCAGGCCTGGCAAGTCGGTACGTAAAAATCTACTGCCAATCATTAGCGGACTGGAGTTCTGCTGTGGCGACCCCTAACCGGGAAAAGCCGAAAGATACAACAACATTTAATTAACTGAGAAAAGCCATGAAGATTTATATGGCTGGTTGGTCTGCGGGAATCACATATATTACAGTCTATACTGAGTTCCCCTAAGATGATAGTTTTCTGTGGCAATGTGTGTGTTGTCCACTGGATAATTTGTTCAACTGTGTTGAGGTTGTTATCTGAGGGAATGTATGTTCCTATTATATTTAGGTGTTTATTAGGATTGATTATTAATTTTGAAAAAATTATTTTGGCAGTGTTAAACTCAGCGGTACTTAGGTTATTGGGAACTAAGTTTAGGTTATTTTTTAACAGAATAGCTAGTCCCCCCTTCCTTTTTTTCTTTTCCCTGTCCAGCTTAAGGATTTTATATCCTGGTGGTAAGATTTCATTGTTGGTAATGTGAGGTTTTAACCAGATTTCTGTCACTATGGAAATATTCGGTGAGTAAAGAGCTATGGTTACGTGTAATTCATGTAACTTGTAAAGATTACTTCTAATGTTAATGTTGAGTATTAGTATGTCAGTTCCTTTTCTGGGAATGTTGACAAGGTTTTGAGGTAGAGCTGTGGGTTGGGAGTTTGAGTTTTTTCTATTTGTGATGGGTCCAGGGTTGGGGGTTATGTCTCCACTTAGTGTTAGTTGGGTTGCTATGTATGTGATACATTTTAGGAATTTTGTAATTAGTGTATGATGTTTATGGAAATGGGTGGGAAAGGTTTAAGAGAGAGAATATGGTGAGTAGTTTGATTGAAGATAGTGGTCTTAAAAATGGATGGACCTATTAGGATGGAATTGTGAATATTCTGATTAGAGTGTGGGAATGCGGTAGTATAAGTGATGAATGGGTGATTGAGGAAGGTATGATAGGAAGTGTAGTGGGTAGAGACTGTGAGTAAAATCAGGAGAATAGAGTATAAGATTAGCATATTGGTGGAGGAATGGGTATTGGGGTATCATATAATAGAGCACAAGTTGGGTGATAGATGTAGTGTAATGGTTATTGATTTAATAACTGGTGTAAGGCATGTGGTTAGCTAAGTTTAAATGCCAGTGTACTGGGGTGGGTGGGAATTGGGGGTGGGGTAGGGGAACAGAGTGAGCCCAAGTATAGCAGGGTGAAACCACAAGGGCAGCTGTCCAATAAGCAAACAAAAACAATCTGTAAAACTGAGCCAGATAGTTAATCAGGCATGCCCCAGGTTAGTGCTCCTACAAAGATAAAATGTTTACACTTCATATATATATAGTTTATTGGAGCTTAAATTAATCTTAGCACTACTGTTCTTATAACTGAATGTTATGGGCTTTGGGAGGAGGGGCAACCAGGACTATAGTACCTGATCTTGTACAAGCTACAATATCTCCAAGTTGTACAAGCTACATTATGTTGCTATGACCAGAATTTCTTTCACTTGATTACAGTGAACCATTAAAAGTGTAATCAGTAAATAGAGACACTTATCGGTGAGTGAGGAGACAGTCTGTATCTGAAAGCAATCACTCGATCAGAGTTGGGTGATTTTTAAGATGGCTTCTAAGGAGTGAAGTGTGTGTAAGTGACAAACATGTTGAAATTAACATTGCAGCCAGAATTTATTTCACTTGATCTCATTTAGATAGCAGAAGTATATCCATTCAGAAAACTGCGTTTTGGGAGGGAAGTTAAGCTGTTTGTGTGTAAAAGTAACTTAAGACCTGCAGTCACGTGGTACAAAAATTGTCAGTCAGGCCTGTTCAGTACAGTTTGTGTGTGAGAGACAAAGAATTGACATGTATTACAGCAGCCTGAACTGTTTTCACTTGACTGCAGCCAAACAATGTTAAGTGTACCTCATCAGAACATACTTAGTACTTGGAGGAGGAATCAAGCTAAGTGACCCTGCTAGCCCTTAATGATAATTAACCACTCACTATTCTGGTTTGCTGTGAGCAGAGTAAATATAGGTGAATCTGAGTGTGAAAAAATATTGCAGATTTTATTTGTAGAGGATTTTATGTGAACTTTTTCACAGTCAGAGCAGGTGAGCCTGTCAAAAGGGACATACTCCACTGGGAGAGTTTGCATACAAAAGGAGTTGAAAGTGTAATTTTATATTTCATCAATTAAATAAAGATGCAGCTTAAGTTGTAACTTTCAGAACTTCAAAATTATGTTACTCTAACAGCATATTTTCTACAAATATTATATTTGGTTCACAGCATTCATCTTTTGTGTTACAAGTAGATAATGTTGTTTATGGGTTAATAAAAACATCATGCTGTATTACATAAAAACTTTTTTTTTGAAAAATTATATTTTAAGTAATTGTAATGTTATTGTAGAAAATATAAAACATTATGGAGAATTGTGGATTAGTACTTGGAAATTCACTGTGCAACTATTTAATTACATTTCCACCTGAAATCACTAGATGAGTATAGTTTATAACTTTACTAGCATTGCTACATCACAGCAAGAGGTTCTCTGGTTCAATTCTCACATGGGGTGCCTTCTTTGTGGAATCCGCATATCCTCCTTGTGTTTGCTTTGATTTCCTCCAGCTCTGGTTTCCTCCCACATTCTAAAGGCATGCATTAAGTTGGATTGAGGATTCTAAATTGCCTACGGGTGTCAGTGTGAGTGTGGATGCATCTGTCTGTCTTTGAGATATGGAAGGAAAACATGGCAACCTACTTCTGTTTCCCCATAAATTTCACTAATAGTAGGAGATGTCTGCAGAGTCAATCTAGGAGTCAGATTTGTCAAGGTTGTTTTTTCCATGTATATATTAGTATTATTTCAACACTGCAAGTTTCATCTTTTTGTCCCTTTCAGAATTTTTGGTTTCAGTCTTATATTCTGTCATTTCACTTGCTGTCTTATGAATGAGAGGTCCCTTCATGTAACGTTTTGTTTACACCTCCTCTGTTGGTACATGGATACCAATTCTATAGCTGCTGTTCTACACAGGGATGCCAGATTTTTATCATTGTTGCTATGTGTGCCTACCCTGATCTTTTAAATGGCAGTCGCATGAAACTTGAGAGTTTTAGCTATGTGCAAAATACTGCCTCTCCCCCCCCCCCAAAGTCTTAGTTTCTCCTTTCATGCCAATCCTCCCAAAAGAAATTTCAGATCTCAAAGCTGCCAGAAAACACTTCAATAAAATCACTTATAGTATTAGTTAGGAAAGGTTGCCCATATGAGCCTAGATATGCCATTTTTTCATGGCATATTAGTCTTTTCTCCCCCCAAGCCTCCATTTGGCATAGATTCATAGATTAGTACTAGGCTAACTGCTCTTGTGAGCCACCTTAAGCCTAGCCAATTATCCCTTGTGAGACTGAAACCCTGCACCTTGTGTTTGTAAGGCAAACGCCTTAACCATTAGGCCACCCTCCCGACCCATGTTACAGTAGCAGATTGTTTGCCATTAAAAATGTATTGTGGCATCAGATTCAAAGTTCCTGCTTGCTGAGGGACATAGAGTAAGCAGAACAATGCTTACATAAGCCAAAAGATTGATGGGGACACCTCTCACAGGTGCAGACACAATGTGTTGTTATTAATGCTCCTAAGTGGTGTAAAATGCAATAAAGGAAGGAGAGATAGAAGACATGACTGCCTGGTTTAATTGCTGAGAGAAAATGGCCTTAGAAGATTCATAACCATAATTGTTGTGAAGAGTAAAACCCTTTTTATATAACCAGTTTAGCTTCTGAGTTGCTTTTTTTATTCTTTACTTTGCTGAAATCATTCTCAGCATCCAGGCATACTAAACTCTGAAAGCCCTGTATAAGTTTTACTTCTGATAATACATAAACAGCTGTTTGAGCACGGTCAAAAAGGTTATAGTCTAACAAACCCTTTTTCCACAGCTTGCTGTAGTTTTTTCAGTTTGCAAATATTGCTTCTACTACAAGCCTTCACAAGATTGTAGCTAGTAACATGCTTGTTGCCTCCTGCTCTAAATGGCACGTGCCCTAATTCTCACTAACCCAATGCTACTTATTTACCTAACTCACCCACCAGCCAACGCTACTGTACTACATCAGTCTACCAGAGCCCTAGCTCTTTCATTAAAATTCCCATCTGATCCCTAACCCTAATCATAGTAGTCCTCTTGCACTCTTAACCCTAAAGTCTTATTGCTCCCTAAACCTAAAATTCCACTACCGTTCCCAAAATTCCACTACTGCTCCCTAAACTTAAACTCCTCTCCATAAACCTAAAACTATTCTCTAATTTCCTAAATCCAAACTGTCCTCTTCACTCCCTAGCACTAAAACTTCCAGTCCCCATACCTAAGTTTCGGTCCTGATAGCTGCCTAAAATTTTAACCTGTGCTCCCACCCCCTTCCCTTGCCCACACTCTGATACTGTGTTCAGGTGAGGTGTGGCAACTCCACTCTCTCCACATGGCTGTCTCACCTCACATAAACATGTTGTCAAGTTCAGGTGTGAGTCACAGCCCATACAAGCTACAAGGTGCCTGAGTCTCTGGTCTTTTAGTGCCCAGGCCTTGGGCATTTATAGCAGACCCTTTAAATATTTAGGAGAAGTAGGCCAGTATGATGATAGAGATTTGTCCTTCCTTGGTTTAGCAATGGCTGTAATAGAAGAAGAAGAGGTGCCAGGGGTGACCAGCTGAAGAATAAAGGGAAACTGCTTGGAGGACAAGACGTTTCTGATATAATGCTTGTGCTGTTGGACCTGATGACTTTCCAGGAATCAAGTGTTTAACTGGAGAAATAGTTTCATCAGCCAGAAAGAGCAGAGCATAAGAAGTCATCTTAAAATTCAAATTCTGTTGTAAATAGCTTGAGGGGAATGAAATACCCTTATAGTACTTGGCACATTTATCTGTAGTTGTTGTGGGATGCCCCTTTGGTATATCTTCATGAAATAATTACTCTGCTAAGATTTTACTAGGCAGTTTAAGACCTTAGAACGTGGTTATGTATTTATACCACTATATTTGAGTGCTATGATGTGAAGAATTTTCCAAGTAATTGTTATAAGGTCTGCTAAGTCATGTTTTAAGTCATGTCTAACTTGCTCTTGTGTGTCTTATATCTCATCAAGTAGCAGTTTAGTTTCAGAATGCTATTTCTCAAACCTAATTGCACCTAAAGTTTGATATTCTTTAGTGTAAAAGTCAAGAGCTAGCCATGTCTCGTATGTTCTTAATACCACATAAGCCTGTTTTGTAACCAACAATCTCTGAGTTAGTCCTAATATACAGTAAAATGAAACACTTTCAAATGTTGTGTACTCATCCATAAGAGTGACTGATTAAAAAACATTCAAAGAGTTGAAAATATAGTGTTTTGTAAGAATTGTGGCTAGATAGGATTCTGAAATTATATAGTATTAAATTAAAAAAGAGCAACACGTGGTATGGACTTGCACAATGGTGCAAAAGACTGAAGATGCCAAACACATGTATCTGTGTTCATCTAATATTTGAGACAGTTTTGCCTTACAGCTGTATTAATCTGGATTAAGTACTGCATTCTAATCTCTAGCTGTCAGTTTGGACTGATAACTTGATGTTTAGATAGGTATAAATCAGGACTGGTTATAATGGACAGATTGGGCTGGAAAGATATGAACCAAAGTCTGTATTAGTGACCCCGATAAATCTGTTATGTATAATGAATCTCCTCCCAGATGCATATTGATAACATCTCCTGACCCATTATATCAATTATTGAGAAAAAGAGTTGTGAAATCCTGACTTTTTTCCCCATCAGCAGAATAAGATGATATAAACAAAAGACACATACCTAAAATAATACAGTATATATTTAAAACATTTCATTAGAAACAAAAGTGCTCCTAATAATACAATCCATCTCTTTCCTTTGTCATACAAAAGATCTATAGAACCAGCAGCACGTCTGTCAATGTCTACAAACATAACTTTTGCCCCCAATATGACTTATGTTTAAAATTGAATTTTCTTCACATTTATATCTAATGGTACTCAAATGGTTGCAACTTCTCTGCTTAAATTTATGTGTGGTGGCATATATGATGATATATCATTGCATTTTGTAGTATTTCTGGAGGTGAAAACGTTTGTTTTGATCAGATATCGGCAAAAATGACAATGCTCACAAGGAAAACCACCTCTGAACAGGCTAGCCTTAGCAAGCTTATTCAAGCCCCTGTATTTGACTGCAGAAATGTGTTTTTTTTTTTTTTTTGTATTTCTGGTTCTTCTGTAACTGAATAAGAATTTATCACTCAGGATATTACTAAAAATATCAATTAACAACAGGGACCAATGTCTATTAATAATATCCTCGATTTTAAATGTTCATACAAAAAGTAGTAGTAAATTTGAGCTGTGTAATGGATTTGGGTTTTCACGGTTTATTCTAGGCATGGCTGATACTTCTTCCTTTACATGTTTTATCTTTTGAGGGGTACCCCTTAAATATAAATCTAGATTCCAAATGTTTAGATACGCTGTCAAATTTTGTATCTAAGTTGCAAATGCATTTAGCCCTTATAAACTTACCTCTGGGAATATTATTGATCACATGTCTGGAGGGGCAACTATCATAACTCTATTTTTGGGGAACGGTTTTCTATAGACAGTCATATGTAAATTTCCATTTAATATTTTTGTCACCAGAACATTCAGAAATTCAATTGTAAACAATTCAGATTTACATCTGAATTGTATTCCAAACTCTCTTGCTTTCAAATAAGTACAAAACTGATGTAAACTTACATGGTCAGCCTTCCAGACTAACTATATGTCATGTAGGAAGCATCTCCAAACATTAAACAAAGAAATAAACATATTTCTTCTTGTCATTTATATATCTATATATATATATATATATATATATATATATGTATATATATATACATATACATATATATATATATATATATATATATATATATATATATATATATATATATATATATATATATCAAATATATATATGGGTCTACCTGATAACACCGACATGCCAAAACATCGACAACGAAATAACCAACATGACACTATCGCACACTTACCTTACCCTCACCCTAACCCTAACTCACTTAATCTGCCCCTAACCCTTAAGTCTGTCATTATCGCACACTTACCTTACCCACACCCTGACCCTAACATCTGTCCCTATCGCTCACTTACCTTAATAAATTAATTTCACTGGATATCCACATCCCGACCCCACCCCCAGCCCAGAAAACCACAGTGAAAAACTTCTCAAAAGCGAACTTCTCACTTCTCAAAACTGAAGTAAAATCTTTCAAGGCCCCAGGGCCAGTGGAAACTATGGCCCAAACTGTAGAATCCTGTATAAACGCATTCTACGGACATCTCCAGGAATGCATGGATCAAGCTATCCCAAACAAAACCAAGACCCAATCATCCAAAGCCAGGCGTCCAGTCTGGCAGACCCCAGCCATAAATAGACTGTACAACAGAAGGAGGAAGCTACTACATGATAGAGCAAAATCCCTAATAGGGAAGGCATCCCTGATCAGTACTAGCAAAATATTACGATCCCTCATAAAATCCTCCAAGGCCAGCTTTGAGAGAAAAATTGCACAGGACACCAAAGACAATCATAAGGCTTTTTTCAGTTATGTTAGGAACCTGGGATGCAACTCCCAGACTTGTTCTGAATTGATTCTAAACGACAAAAAATACACTGAACCCACAGACATCGCCAATAACCTGGCAGACATTTTCAGTGCAAACTCCCCCCCCTCCCCCCCAAAATAGCAAGTGTCTATCCTGGCAGGGGGCTGCCTCCCAAACATCTCTGATGCTCAGGTGAAGGCTGCCCTCTCCAAAGCAAAAAAAAACTGCTTCCATGGGACCAGATGGCATCCCGGGTTGTGTCCTACATGAACTCCAAGAAGAACTAATCCCTCAAATAAAACAGCTGTACAATCTCAGCCTCACTACAGCATATGTGTCCACAGAATGGCGTACAGCAACAGTGGTCCCACTCCACAAAGGTGGAGCCTCCACGGACCCTGGAAACTATCACCCCATAAGCCTGACTAGCTTTGTCTGCAAGGCTATGGAGAGGATCATCATGGCGCTCATAAACAAAGACATCGGGGACCTACAGACACTAGATCCTACCAAATTCGGCTTCGTAAAGGGCAGATCCTGCCTTTTGAACCTGGTTGACTTCTTTGAAACAGTCACCAAAGCCATAGCCTATCTAGACCTAGCAAAGGCATTTGACACAATACCCCATGCGGGCATCATAGATAAGCTATCCAGCTTAAATATAAACCCCTATGTCACAAGATGGGTCGCAAACTGGCTCAAAGACAGAACCCACAGAGTGAGAGTTGCTGGAGCCATGTCAGACTCGAAACCAGTCACAAGTGGTGTCCCACAAGGTTCTGTCCTGGGACCGCTCTTGTTCGGTATATACTTTTCTGAGGTACAGGCCAATGTGGGAGGACTATGGCTCACCAAGTTCGCAGATGACTGCAAACTGGGTGCCATAATCGACTCTCCGGCTGACACAAACATCCTTCAGAAAGGTCTCACAGAGGCGGATAACTGGTGCCAGAGCCATGGTCTAAAGCTAAATGCCAAAAAGTGTATAGTCATACCCTTTGGCAAAAACAATGTGCCCACAAACTACCACATAGGCGGTAAACCATTAAGTACAGAGAAAGTAATTAGGGATCTGGGGACCCAAGTTGATAGCAATCTCTCCTTTGACAACCACATTGCCAAAGTGGTTAGAAAGACCTTCTACGTGGCCCAGTTCATCATGAAAGTATTCACATCTAGATCAAGAGAGGTAATCGTGCCCCTTTATTCATCCCTCATCAGGCCCATCATAGAATACAATGCCCCTTTTGTGATGTACCTTACCCGACACCTGCAGCAATTAGAAAGATCCCAAAAGTACCTCACCAAGAGGATCAAGGGACTCAAACAGATGCCATATGCTGCTCAGTTAAAAAAACTCCAGCTATACTGAGTTGCATACCGCCTACTTCGAGGCGATCTATGCCTAACATATAAAGCTGTGTCCAATCCAGAATTAATGGACATGCTCCACCTCAGTAAATCTAAATCCCTTAGAGCCACACGCTCGAGGGACTTGAACCTCAGCACAGAAATAAATACAACTTGCTGAAGGGACAGATTCATAACCCAGGGGCTCCCTTCGCTCTGGAATAGAATTCCAATTCATGTTAGGCAGAGCACCTCATTGAATCTCTTCAAGAAGAATCTTGATGAGTGGATGGGGGATCGTAGGTTTGTTCCGGGGATTACTTCCGTGTCACTATTAGACAGAGGCACAGTAAACTAAACCGTAAAAAGGGCACAGTATACTCAAATCAAGGGGTGGCATAAGCCAAACAAAATCGGGCTAGGCTTATAATTGCCCCAGGGCAGATAGCCTAGTATGAACCTATTAACATGTCGGTGTTCTCAGCGTTGGGATTCTCAACTGTCGGTCTTCTCTGTTGTCGATATTCCGGTGTCGGTTATCTCGCTGTCAGTCATTTGCAGTTTCGGTTAAATCAGGTAAACCTATATAGATATAGATATATATATATATATATATATATATATATATATATATATATATATATATATATATATACATGCACGCGTATATATATATATATATATATACACACACACACACACACACAGACACACACACACACACACACACACACACACACACACACCTATTATTTGATCGAAAACTCAAAATACCAAAACCCAAAATGCTGAAAACTCAAAACATTTAGAACATATTTAATGCAGGAAGGCAAGCCATGGGGAAAGGACAAATTCCAATTTTAAGTATTTTGAGTTTTCATCATTTTTGTTTTAATATTTTGAGTTTTTAAACAAATAAATGGAGTGCACACACACACACACACACACACACACACACACACACACACACACACACACACACACACACACATTCCAAGTAGCCCATAAATAAGTCAGTGTATTGAAGGCTGTCTCCATTGCTATGTGTCTTTACTGCAGAGAGCAACCACCCTTAAAAGTAAAAAGTGCTCTGGGTTAAGGGCCAATTCAAGCATTTATAATAGAAAATCAATGACTTCACAACACTACATAGGTTCATAGGTTCATACTAGGCTATCTGCCCTAGGGCATTTATAAGCCTAGCCAGAGTATGTTTGGCTTTCGCCACCCAATTTAAATTAATTTTGCTATGCCCTTTTTCGAGGTTAGTATACTGTGCCTCTGTCTAACAGTGACACAGAAGTGATACCTGGGGTAAACCTATGATCTCCCATCCACTCATCAAGATTCCTCTTGAACAGAGTCAATCAGGGACTCTGCCTAACCTGGACTGGGATTTTATTCCAGAGTGAAGGGAGCCTCTGGGTTATGAATCTGTCCCTCCAGCATGTCCTATTTATTTCAGTGCTGAGGTTCAAGTCTCTCGAGCGTGTAGCTCGATGGGATTTGGATTTTTTGAGGTGCAGCATGTCCCTTAATTCTGGGTTGTGTAAGTGATAAACACGTTGAAATTAACATTGCAGCCAGAATTTATTTCACTTAATCTCATTTAGATAGCAGAAGTATATCCATTCAGAAAACTAAGTTTTGGGAGGGAAGTTAAGCTGTTTGTGTGTAAAAGTAACTTAAGACCTGCAGTCACGTGGTACAAAAATTGTCAGTCAGGCCTGTTCAGTACAGTTTGTGTGTGAGAGACAAAGAATTGACATGTATTACAGCAGCCTGAACTGTTTTCACTTGACTGCAGCCAAACAATGTTAAGTGTACCTCATCAGAACATACTTAGTACTTGGAGGAGGAATCAAGCTAATTGACCCTGCTAGCCCTTAATGATAATTAAACACTCACTATTCTGGTTTGCTGTGAGCAGAGTAAATATAGGTGAATCTGAGTGTGAAAAAATATTGTAGATTTTATTTGTAGAGGATTTTATGTGAACTTTTTCACAGTCAGAGCAGGTGAGCCTGTCAAAAGGGACATACTCCACTGGGAGAGTTTGCATACAAAAGGAGTTGAAAGTGTAATTTTATATTTCATCAATTAAATAAAGATGCAGCTTAAGTTGTAACTTTCAGAACTTCAAAATTATGTTACTCTAACAGCATATTTTCTACAAATATTATATTTGGTTCACAGCATTCATCTTTTGTGTTACAAGTAGATAATGTTGTTTATGGGTTAATAAAAACATCATGCTGTATTACATAAAAACTTTTTTTTTGAAAAATTATATTTTAAGTAATTGTAATGTTATTGTAGAAAATATAAAACATTATGGAGAATTGTGGATTAGTACTTGGAAATTCACTGTGCAACTATTTAATTACATTTGCACCTGAAATCACTAGATGAGTATAGTTTATAACTTTACTAGCATTGCTACATCACAGCAAGAGGTTCTCTGGTTCAATTCTCACATGGGGTGCCTTCTTTGTGGAATCCGCATATCCTCCTTGTGTTTGCTTTGATTTCCTCCAGCTCTGGTTTCCTCCCACATTCTAAAGGCATGCATTAAGTTGGATTGAGGATTCTAAATTGCCTACGGGTGTCAGTGTGTGTGTGGATGCATCTGTCTGTCTTTGAGATATGGAAGGAAAACATGGCAACCTACTTCTGTTTCCCCATAAATTTCACTAATAGTAGGAGATGTCTGCAGAGTCAATCTAGGAGTCAGATTTGTCAAGGTTGTTTTTTCCATGTATATATTAGTATTATTTCAACACTGCAAGTTTCATCTTTTTGTCCCTTTCAGAATTTTTGGTTTCAGTCTTATATTCTGTCATTTCACTTGCTGTCTTATGAATGAGAGGTCCCTGCATGTAATGTTTTGTTTACACCTCCTCTGTTGGTACATGGATACCAATTCTATAGCTGCTGTTCTACACAGGGATGCCAGATTTTTATCATTGTTGCTATGTGTGCCTACCCTGATCTTTTAAATGGCAGTCGCATGAAACTTGAGAGTTTTAGCTATGTGCAAAATACTGCCTCTTTGCCCCCCCGCCGCCCGAAGTCTTAGTTTCTCCTTTCATGCCAATCCTCCCAAAAGAAATTTCAGATCTCAAAGCTGCCAGAAAACACTTCAATAAAATCACTTATAGTATTAGTTAGGAAAGGTTGCCCATATGAGCCTAGATATGCCATTTTTTCATGGCATATTAGTCTTTTCTCCCCCAAGCCTCCATTTGGCATAGATTCATAGATCAGTACTAGGCTAACTGCTCTTGTGAGCCATCTTAAGCCTAGCCAATTATCCCTTGTGAGACTGAAACCCTGCACCTTGTGTTTGTAAGGCAAACGCCTTAACCATTAGGCCACCCTCCCGACCCATGTTATAGTAGCAGATTGTTTGCCATTAAAAATGTATTGTGGCATCAGATTCAAAGTTCCTGCTTGCTGAGGGACATAGAGTAAGCAGAACATTGCTTACGTAAGCCAAAAGATTGATGGGGACACCTCTCACAGGTGCAGACACAATGTGTTGTTATTAATGCTCCTAAGTGGTGTAAAATGCAATAAAGGAAGGAGAGATAGAAGACATGACTGCCTGGTTTAATTGCTGAGAGAAAATGGCCTTAGAAGATTCATAACCATAATTGTTGTGAAGAGTAAAACGCTTTTTATATAACCAGTTTAGCTTCTGAGTTGCTTTTTTTATTCTTTACTTTGCTGAAATCATTCTCAGCATCCAGGCATACTAAACTCTGAAAGCCCTGTATAAGTTTTACTTCTGATAATACATAAACAGCTGTTTGAGCACGGTCAAAAAGGTTATAGTCTAACAAACCCTTTTTCCACAGCTTGCTGTAGTTTTTTCAGTTTGCAAATATTGCTTCTACTACAAGCCTTCACAAGATTGTAGCTAGTAACATGCTTGTTGCCTCCTGCTCTAAATGGCACGTGCCCTAATTCTCACTAACCCAATGCTACTTATTTACCTAACTCACCCACCAGCCAACGCTACATCAGTCTACCAGAGCCCTAGCTCTTTCATTAAAATTCCCATCTGATCCCTAACCCTAATCATAGTAGTCCTCTTGCACTCTTAACCCTAAAGTCTCTTATTGCTCCCTAAACCTAAAATTCCACTACCGTTCCCAAAATTCCACTACTGCTCCCTAAACTTAAACTCCTCTCCATAAACCTAAAACTATTCTCTAATTTCCTAAATCCAAACTGTCCTCTTCACTCCCTAGCACTAAAACTTCCAGTCCCCATACCTAAGTTTCGGTCCTGATAGCTGCCTAAAATTTTAACCTGTGCTCCCACCACCTTCCCTTGCCCACACTTTCCTTGCTCGCACTCTGATACTGTGTTCAGGTGAGGTGTGGCAACTCCACTCTCTCCACATGGCTGTCTCACCTCACATAAACATGTTGTCAAGTTCAGGTGTGAGTCACAGCCCATACAAGCTACAAGGTGCCTGAGTCTCTGGTCTTTTAGTGCCCAGGCCTTGGGCATTTATAACAGACCCTTTAAATGTTTAGGAGAAGTAGGCCAGTATGATGATAGAGATTTGTCCTTCCTTGGTTTAGCAATGGCTGTAATAGAAGAAGAAGAGGTGCCAGGGGTGACCAGCTGAAGAATAAAGGGAAACTGCTTGGAGGACAAGACGTTTCTGATATAATGCTTGTGCTGTTGGATCTGATGACTTTCCAGGAATCAAGTGTTTAACTGGAGAAATAGTTTCATCAGCCAGAAAGAGCAGAGCATAAGAAGTCATCTTAAAATTCAAGTTCTGTTGTAATTAGCTTGAGGGGGATGAAATACCCTTATAGTACTTGGCACATTTATCTGTAGTTGTTGTGGGATGCCCCTTTGGTATATCTTCATGAAATAATTACTCTGCTAACATTTTACTAGGCAGTTTAAGACCTTAGAACGTGGTTATGTATTTATACCACTATATTTGAGTGCTATGATGTGAAGAATTTTCCAAGTAATTGTTATAAGGTCTGCTAAGTCATGTTTTAAGTCATGTTTAACTTGCTCTTGTGTGTCTTATATCTCATCAAGTAGCAGTTTAGTTTCAGAATGCTATTTCTCAAACCTAATTGCACCTAAAGTCTGATATTCTTCAGTGTAAAAGTCAAGAGCTAGCCATGTCTCGTATGTTCTTAATACCACATAAGCCTGTTTTGTAACCAACAATCTCTGAGTTAGTCTTAATATACAGTAAAATGAAACACTTTCAAATGTTGTGTACTCATCCATAAGCGTGACTGATTAAAAAACATTCAAAGAGTTTAAAATATAGTGTTTTGTAAGAATTGTGGCTAGATAGGATTCTGAAATTATATAGTATTAAATTAAAAAAGAGCAACACGTGGTATGGACTTGCACAATGGTGCAAAAGACTGAAGATGCCAAACACATGTATCTGTGTTCATCTAATATTTGAGACAGTTTTGCCTTACAGCTGTATTAATCTGGATTAAGTACTGCATTCTAATCTCTAGCTGTCAGTTTGGACTGATAACTTGATCTTTAGATAGGTATAAATCAGGACTGGTTATAATGGACAGATTGGGCTGGAAAGATATGAACCAAAGTCTGTATTAGTGACCCCAATAAATCTGTTATGTATAATGAATCTCCTCCCAGATGCATATTGATAACATCTCCTGACCCATTATATCAATTATTGAGAAAAAGAGTTGTGAAATCCTGACTTTTTTCCCCATCAGCAGAATAAGATGATATAAACAAAAGACACATACATAAAATAATACAGTATATATTTAAAACATTTCATTAGAAAAAAAAAGTGCTCCTAATAATACAATCCATCTCTTTCCTTTGTCATACAAAAGATCTATAGAACCAGCAGCACGTCTGTCAATGTCTACAAACATAACTTTTGCCCCCAATATGACTTATGTTTAAAATTGAATTTTCTTCACATTTATATCTAATGGTACTCAAATGGTTGCAACTTCTCTGCTTAAACTTATGTGTGGTGGCATATATGATGATATATCATCGCATTTTGTAGTATTTCTGGAGGTGAAAACGTTTGTTTTGATCAGATATCGGCAAAAATGACAATGCTCACAAGGAAAACCACCTCTGAACAGGCTAGCCTTAGCAAGCTTATTCAAGCCCCTGTATTTGACTGCAGAAATGTGTTTTTTTTTTTTTTTTGTATTTCTGGCTCTTCTGTAACTGAATAAGAATTTATCGCTCAGGATATTACTAAAAATATCAATTAACAACAGGGACCAATGTCTATTAATAATATCCTCGATTTTAAACGTTCATACAAAAAGTAGTAGTAAATTTGAGCTGTGTAATGGATTTGGGTTTTCACGGTTTATTCTAGGCATGGCTGATACTTCCTTTACATGTTTTATCTTTTGAGGGGTACCCCTTAAATATAAATCTAGATTCCAAATGTTTAGATACGCTGTCAAATTTTGTATCTAAGTTGCAAATGCATTTAGCCCTTATAAACTTACCTCTGGGAATATTATTGATCACATGTCTGGAGGGGCAACTATCATAACTCTATTTTTGGGGAACGGTTTTCTATAGACAGTCATATGTAAATTTCCATTTAATATTTTTGTCACCAGAACATTCAGAAATTCAATTGTAAACAATTCAGATTTACATCTGAATTGTATTCCAAACTCTCTTGCTTTCAAATAAGTACAAAACTGATGTAAACTTACATGGTCAGCCTTCCAGACTAACTATATGTCATGTAGGAAGCATCTCCAAACATTAAACAAAGAAATAAACATATTTCTTCTCGTTTTTATATATATATATATATATATATATATATATATATATATATGGGTCTACCTGATAACACCGACATGCCAAAACATCGACAACGAAATAACCAACATGACACTATCGCACACTTACCTTACTCTCACCCTAACCCTAACATCCGTCCCTATCGCTCACTTACCTTAATAAATTAATTTCACTGGATATCCACATCCCGACCCCACCCCCAGCCCAGAAAACCACAGTGAAAAACTTCTCAAAAGCGAACTTCTCACTTCTCAAAACTGAAGTGAAATCTTTCAAGGCCCCAGGGCCAGTGGAAACTATGGCCCAAACTGTAGAATCCTGTATAAACGCATTCTACGGACATCTCCAGGAATGCATGGATCAAGCTATCCCAAACAAAACCAAGACCCAATCATCCAAAGGCAGGCGTCCAGTCTGGTGGACCCCAGCCATAAATAGACTGTACAACAGAAGGAGGAAGATACTACATGATAGAGCAAAATCCCTAATAGGGAAGGCATCTCTGATCAGTACTAGCAAAAAATTACGATCCCTCATAAAATCCTCCAAGGCCAGCTTTGAGAGAAAAATTGCACAGGACACTAAAGACAATCATAAGGCTTTTTTCAGTTATGTTAGGAACCTGGGATGCAACTCCCAGACTTGTTCTGAATTGATTCTAAACGACAAAAAATACACTGAACCCACAGACATCGCCAATATCCTGGCAGACAGGTTCAGTGCAAACTTCTCCACCCCCCCCCCAAAATAGCAAGTGTCTATCCTGGCAGGGGGCTGCCTCCCAAACATCTCTGATACTCAGGTGAAGGCTGCCCTCTCCAAAGCAAAAAACACTGCTTCCATGGGACCAGATGGCATCCCGGGTTGTGTCCTACATGAACTCCAAGAAGAAATAATCCCTCAAATAAAACAGCTGTACAATCTCAGCCTCACTACAGAATATGTGCCCACAGAATGGCGTACAGCAACAGTGGTCCCACTCCACAAAGGTGGAGCCTCCACGGACCCTGGAAACTATCACCCCATAAGCCTGACTAGCTTAGTCTGCAAGGCTATGGAGAGGATCATCATGGAGCTCATAAACAAAGACATCGGGGACCTACAGACACTAGATCCTACCCAATTCGGCTTCGTAAAGGGCAGATTCTGCCTTTTGAACCTGGTTGACTTCTTTGAAACAGTCACCAAAGCCATAGCCTATCTAGACCTAGCAAAGGCATTTGACACAATACCCCATGCGGGCATCATAGATAAGCTATCCGGCTTAAATATAAACCCCTATGTCACAAGATGGGTCGCAAACTGGCTCAAAGACAGAACCCACAGAGTGAGAGTTGCTGGAGCCTTGTCAGACTCGGAACCAGTCACAAGTGGTGTCCCTCAAGGTTCTGTCCTGGCACCGCTGTTGTTATATATATATACACACACATGCACGCGTATATATATACACACACACACACACACACACACACACACACACACATACCTATTATTTGATCGAAAACTCAAAATACCAAAACCCAAAATGCTGAAAACTCAAAACATTTAGAACATATTTAATGCAGGAAGGCAAGCCATGGGGAAAGGACAAATTCCAATTTTAAGTATTTTGAGTTTTCATCATTTTTGTTTTAATATTTTGAGTTTTTAAACAAATAACTAGAGCACACACACACATACACACACACACACACACACACACACACACACACACACACACACACACACACACACACACACACACACACGTTCCAAGTAGCCCATAAATAAGTCAGTGTATTGAAGGCTGTCTCCATTGCTATGAGTCTTTACTGCAGAGAGCAACCACCCTTAAAAATAAAAAGTGCTCTGGGTTAAGGGCCAAATGTCCTTCATGGATGCATCTGCAGTCATAACAACTGGGTTGTCCTGTCATCAGGCAGCCCTTCGGTCGGCCGGATTCCAAAGTCCGGGTCCGGCTTCGGCTGATATCGCACTTCACCCGACGTCATCTCTGCTGATCTTCGGGTATAAAGGCATCAGCCGACGCCATTTTCCTCAGTCTTTCTTGCCGCGTGGCGCCCGAAGCAGAAGCTGTTCGCAAGTGCCGGTCAGTCAGATCCAGAGATTACTACTACCGAATACTACTTTGAAGACTTCTAAAAGCTAAGTACCCCGTTGGGGACTCTTTCTTGCCTCAGCCGATGTCAGATAAAGTCAATAACTGTTTAACTTGTGGGAAACAAATACCTCATAAAGATTTCCACTCTTACTGTTTGCCTTGTTTAGGCCCAGACCACGACGTAGCAGCCTGTTCGGCCTGTGCTTCATTCAGCCGACGAACGCTTAGGCGTTGGTCGGAGTTTGCTGAACAGTTTTTCGGCTCAGATTTTGCGTACATTATGCCGTCGGATCCTCCGACTACCTAAATTGTTAAAAAACGCAAAGAAAAAGACCGACACTCGTGGTCCGCGGTTTCGGACGAAACCATGGTTAAGCAAACCGCAAGTGTCTCGGTTTCGGCCGAAACCAAGAAAACTGATCAAAGTACAGCTGAATCATTGACTACTACTGAGGTTCCTGCTACCTTACTTGAATCGGCCTCAGAAATTTTACCTACTACAGTGGTTACTAGTGACTTATCAGACACCATCCCTTTGGATGTCTCTACCCCAGCACGTGGTGCTGCTAGGCCTCCTGCAGCCATGTCTATTAAGGCCTTTGCCAGGGCTATAGCAGCCAAATCTACTAAATCAGTGCCTGTTAAACCCCCCTCAACCAGGCCCACTTCTAGTTCACAAATGCTTACTCTGGCAGAAGATTTAATATCCTTAATTAGGGGATCTCAATCTCACCCAGACAGGGCCTCTCAGCCCCCAGAAAAGAGACCTAGAGCAGAGCCCCCCGAGCCTGTGTCCTCTGATGATTCTGCGGATGACTCAGATATTACAGACCAGCCAGAGGCTCCTTTCCCATTCCAGCTGCTTCTCCATCAGAAGAATTCTCCTTTGGGGAAACCTTACATGCCATGCGAGAACAATTCCAATGGCAGGAACAGGATTTCTCAGATTCCAGAAAAAGACTTAGGACTTTTCTGCACCTTCCACAACACAGGCCCTTAGCTATACCTCCTGTCCTCTCTGTTGTGGACGATGCATTTAATGATGTCTGCACTGCACCAGATTCCTTACCTCCAGCCCCTGCCAAACCAGATAGATTTTACAGGGTGCCAGACACTCATCATCACCTATACAAGGCCCCACTTGCAGACCCCGAAACTATATCCCAGGGGCCTAAGGCAGTAGCCTCGACCACAGCAAAAAACCCTATTCCTTCTGAAAGGGAAGCCAGGTCTTTAGACAGATGGGGCAAAAAAGTTTACACCTCAGCTACTCTCTCAGCTAGAGCTTTAAACTGTCAGTTTCACATGATACAATATCAAGAGTTTATGCTTGATCAGTTAACTAAAAGCTATCCTCTGATGACTCTATAGATAAGAAATATGTATTAGAAATGGTAAATAACATACAACAGGTTAGTAACCATTCCTTAAAATGTGGCTATGATGCACTGGAGGCTTCATTTAGATCAGCCATGACTGGCACAGTGATAAGAAGACATGCATGGCTGAAGGAACAGGTCTTACCGGATCATGTTAAAGCTAAGTTATTAGATGCTCCTATGGATAAGGCCAGTTTGTTTGGTACACCTGCCCAGCAGGTAATGAAGAAAATGGAAGAAAAGGCAAAATCTGTACAAACGGTTAAAGATTTCTTGCAGGTTCAGCCCCCAAGGTTTAGCAAGAACTGGCCTGCGAAAATTGGTCCTTTCCTGACTCCACAAGATCGCAAAGGGGCAGGAATAGACGTTCCAGAGGCAGAAATCAATCCAGAGGGGTGCCTACAGAGGACGACAGTGGCAAGGTAATAACAGAGGCACAGACACAGCCACTACCACTACAACAGCACAATCACAGTGACTTGATTCTAACTCCGCCTACCAGGGAACAAATAGCAGCACCATTAGGCGGAAAATTAACCTTATTTTCAAGAACTGGCACTATATCACAAAAGACAAGTGGATTTTGCAAACCATAGACCAAGGTTACCGGTTCCACTTCCACACTTTACCAGTCAAAAGAGGAATGCCAAACCTGCCTCCAAATCAAAAAACAGAAGCTCTACAGCAGATAATGCAATTAACAAAGATGAGAGCTGTGGAAAGAGTACCAATAACAGAACAAGGCAAAGGATTCTACTCCAGACTATTCCTAGTTCCAAGAAAGGAAAAAAGTTGGAGACCTATTCTCGACCTGTCCACCTTAAATACATACATCATTGTCCCAAAATTCAAAATGCTGACCCTACAGCAACTTCTTCCCATGCTGGGCAAGGAGTGTTGGCTGGTAACTCTAGATCTCAAGGAGGCATACCTGCACGTCCCCATTCGACCAATTTGCAGAAGATACCTCAGATTTCTTGCAGGATCAGAGCACTATCAATTCTCAGCATTGCCCTTTGGCTTATCTACTGTGCCCAGAGTATTCACAAAATGCCTGGCATCAGTAATCGCCCACTGCAGACTACAGGGAATCCAAATTTATCCATACCTGGACGACTGCCTGCTACAAAGGGACAACAAAAGCAAGCTGACAACAGATTTACAAAGGGCCATTTACTTGCTACAAGCACTGGGATACACAGTCAATTTACAAAAGTCAAGACTGATACCATCCCAAACAAGGACATTCTTGTTCGCTGAATTGGACACAGTAAAACAAATGGCATTCCTAACTGCAGAAAAACAAAAAGAACTCCCTCTTTACTTCTTGGCACTAACAAGACAGAACAAGCTAACAGCAAGAAAAGTTCTGCAGGCCTTGGGCTTCATGGCATCATGCATAATCTTGGTTCCACATGCCAGACTACATATGAGAAAACTACAGTGGTACCTAAAGAATTTATGGTCCCAACACAGGCACAGCCTAGAAGCAGAAATTCCACTAATCCCATGCCTAAAGCAGGAGTTCCTATGGTGGGCTCAAGCATGCCAGTCAAACACAGGCCTACCCTTTCACAACTATCAAGCAAGCCAAACCATCACAACAGACGCCTCAGACCTAGGATGGGGGGCTCACATGCTGGACAAATGCATACAAGGATTGTGGACGCAGGACCAGCTTCACCTGCACATTAACCTAAAAGAAATGCTGGCAGTAAAACTGGCAATCCAAAAATTCAGACCATTTCTCAAAGAAGGCCATTTGATGATAAGGACAGACAACACCACAGTCATGTGGTACATCAACAAACAGGGAGGCACTCATTCATACCCCCTATGCAGAATAACTTTGGACCTTTGGAACCTGGCACTCAGCTACAACATCCAGTTACAGGCAATATTTGTACCGGGAAAGGAGAATACTCTAGCAGACATGTTAAGCAGAACCACCTCGGATGCTCACGAATGGATGCTACACCGACATCTTCAAGACCATCTCAAAGAAATGGGGAATGCCACAGATAGATCTATTCACTTCCCCTCTCAATCACCAGCTCAAAAATTCTGCACAAGGACATTCCACCCACTTGCATGGAAAGTGGATTCGCTCTCCTTCAGCTGGAAAGGTCTGACAGCATATGCATTCCCACCTCTTCCCTTGATACACAAGGTATTACTAAAAATCAAGGAGGAACGCCCAAGGATAATCCTGATAGCTCCGAACTGGCCAAGACAACACTGGTACCCATTGCTGAGGAGCATGTCTCGGGACACAATGTGGTCAATACCCCTGATGCCTTTGATGTTAACTCAGAACAACTACAGCATCATGCATCCAAACCTAAAAACGTTGCAACTGACTGCATGGAACATCACATAGCAGCAACTACTCCAGAACTTTCCCAAAGGGTTAAAGACATTATCCTTGAAGCCCGCAGACCTTCAACAAGAAGGAACTATGCAGGAAAATGGAAAAGGTTTGTCATTTGGAGTGCTGAAAGAGGAAAAGATGTGTCGAATATAGATATTGCTAACATTCTGGAGTATTTGGCAGAGCTTCTACATACAGGCCTGTCCTATTCCTCCATCAAGATACATGCATCAGCTATTTCAGCAGAATACAGCTTTGATCCACCTGTCTTTTCACATCCTCTACTCAGGCAGTTCCTCAGAGGGATCAAGAATGTAAAACCTCCTAGGAAACCACCATTGCCAGCTTGGGATTTGAACTTTGTGCTAGAAAAGTTGACACTCGCACCTTTTGAACCAGCAGCAACAGCAGACCTACACAACGGAGCCCGCAGGATTTTTTGCAGGGGGGTGCAAACCCAGAGCCCCACCCACATAGCTCACCCCGCCCCCTTCCAACACAGCTCCGCCCAAGTCCACCCACCCCAAGCCCCGCCCACACAGCCATTCCAGTGTCCCATTACTTGGCTATTTCTCCCCATTTACTGTAGACACTGTTCAAATCTGTGTGCATACTGTTTTATGCTTTAGTTCTGCAATGATTACAGGCAGTTGGATTTAATTTACAACTTTTATTTCAAACATAGCCCAAACACTGAGACATTTACTAAACCTAAACAAAGCAATAGAGTCTTACAATGAAAACAGACTTTGCATTAAAGCTTCTACTTTTGAAATTTACATTCAATGAAACAGCATTGAAATCCACATTCAAAGAAAATGCATCTGGCCAGTGGCAGGTTATTTACCTTTGAACTGTTTTCAAGCAATAGGCTCCTTGCACACCGTTAGGGCCATGCAAAAGTTATTTGATATATAATTGAATTATAACCCTTGTATTATAATATATCATTGAATTATATCCCTTGTATTATACAGCAACACTTGTTTGAGTGTCTCTGCCAAAGGAAAAGTAATCTGAATAATTCCACATTAAAGATATCTGAAACTAATGAAGATGTTGTTGCTAGAAAACTGTATATTTCAGTGTTTCATCTACAAATTCAGTGCCTGCTGCCATCAAAGAATAAATTGCCTATGTTAAATTAAGAAAATGGTAAGCTGGTATATTGCAATAGAAAATGGATGACAAGCTGAAAAACAGGTTTATAGTTATTAGGCATCTCATCCAAAGGAGGACATCCTGAGGACTGCAGCATACAAATGTATATGCTGTAGGAATAGAACCTCAAGCCTTTACATTAAGATGCAAGTATTCTACTTGTGGTCCTACTAACATAGCTTTAAAACTTTATACCACAATAGAGATACCATTTGCTAAACAAAACAGTTGCATTGTAAACAGACTTGGCATGAGCAACAGTAAACTTCTCCTTAAAACTCACAGTTCCTTGAAAATTCCACCTGCTAACTCTAACTTGGGCATTTCACTTTCTCTCTCTTACAAACATACCACACCCCTCAAGGCCTCAACCTTAATGCAAGAAATCTTGAAGAAATCTTGACAAAGCCTAAAATAAATAGGGACAGATTATAAATATGGCTCTCAGAAACTTAGAAAATTGCAAGAGTAACAGGATTTGTGTTAGTATGCATTTTTCTAAATGACATGACATCTAAAACTGAAATGTCTCATTATTTAGCAACTTCAATCCTTTTTAAGAGGAATATGGGGCAAAAATCTGGACAGCTGAGGGGTATGCTACCCTCCTTCTTATACACACACCAAATAATTCTGGTCAGACTTGAATTAGTTCTGGGAAGGTTGCACTGAACGGCACCGTGCTTGATCTGAAGTGGGTGAAATCCTCGTAGCTAGTGATAACTGATCTGCAGCTCAGCAATGTGGAGCATTAAAGCATTTTTAGCAGAGTTTTATTTCATCACTACCTATTGTGTTTGCACATAAGCTGTAGTCATTTCAAACATTTGCCTTTTTTGATTACTACAGAGTACATTTACCCACCAGAGCTATTGTGTTTTGACTTCAGTGTGGAGCTAGCTGTTGCAGAGCTTGGCTTTTAAGTAAGGTAGCAATGCTTATTTACCATATACCATTAAAGCCACCCAACTACAAGTGTACTGACACACAGACACTGCTATAAGACACTGGTCTCCAATAAAATGTAATGAGCTTCTGAAAATATTGTAATCCTGTCCTTTTATTACAAATACTGTCATATGCATTTCAATACCCAAGGCTTATACATTATCTAGTCATGTAAATATTCTCTGCATGGCAACAACGAAAAGGCTTTCAATGCTGGTAATTCTTTAACAATATGCTTACTAAAGCTTACTTGCATCTTACAATGTCCAACAAGCTTACTAAAGCTTACTTGCATCTTACAATCTCCGACAAGCTTACCTGATGTTCATTAAACCATGGCTACTTAAACAGAGCAACAGGGCACTGTGACAGCATGCAGTTCCTGAATAATAAGAAGCATAAATCAACAGTATAAAAATCTGATAGAAAACCAGAACATTTTGCAAAATCAAGGACAGATGAAAAGCCACGGTCGTATTTGTGATCTATCTTGGATGGGGGAATACTCTGCACACTTACACTGCATAACTGCTCCTTGCCTTCCTTGGACACGTCCAGAGCCACTACAATGGGGGGTGGGGTGCAATAAGTATGTCATAATTTGAAATGTCTCTGGCTGACGGTGATGGCTCTGACACTCATACCTCTCAACTTCAGAGCAAGAAGTCTGGACAAATCCATACATAGAACTAGAAGTGGGACACAGGCCCAAAAATAAGGCCAATTTTTAAATATTGCTCTTATTAACTTAACTAGAACAGGTAGATCTTGCATTAGTACAAATTTTCTGAAGGGTATAAAATCTGAAACTCAAATGTCTGCCATTATTTTCTAACTTCAGTCTTTAATGACTTGCCACTAATTTGCCAGAAAGCCACAATTTTATGAAAAACGGACCAAAATGTGATGCAAAAATACCTGTCAAAAAAGGGACACCTTTTTAATATTAACAGTTAACTTGAAGCAGCTAACAAAATAAGAGCATCCTCATGCATTTCTGAAATAAAGGTAATCTATAACTGATCATTACAGTTATAATTGTAAACCCTCCACATTTTCTTCCAAAATTGTCATTTTGGAGGAGGGATTATTAGGGGAGAGCAACATTTTGAGCCAGACTTGGGGACAATTGAGATGTTTGGATATTCCTGATCTACAAAGTGATTTGCACGTACTTCTCAACCTCTTAATGCAGGAAATCTGAACAAGGCCAAATATATTGGGGAACATACAAACACTACTGAAAATTGCTCTTGTATAAACTTAAAGACAGTCTTGCATTAGCATGCATTTTTCTGAAGGTTATGACATCTGAAACTCAATGTCTGTCATTTAATGGCTTCATTCTTAAATGACTTGCTAGAAAACCACAAATTTTATGAGGAACAAACCAAAAATAAGCAGCAAATATCTATTCATTCTGCAAAGATATGGACAACTGAGAGGTATAGTTCAACCAGGGCTGTCTGAGTTTGCTACCCCCCCTCACAAAATCATGGTCAAATGGAGCCTCCCCCCTGCAGCCATTCCAATGTCCCATTCCTTGGTTATTTTGCCCCATTTACCATAAACACTAATGTGCATACTGCTTTACTTCTGTGATGATTTAGGATTTCATTTGAAAGTTTTATTTTGCATTTTACAGCACAAACCCTAATACATATCTGATAAAGCAATGCAGTCTCACAATGAAAATAGACTAACATTAAAACTCCTCTGCCCTTGAAACTCACATGCATTGAAACAGCACTGAAACCCACTTTCAGAGAAAATACATTTTGCCAATGGCAAATATTAACTCTGGGCTGTCTTCAAAATCATAGGCCCCTCGAACATAACATACACATGCTCTTTGATACACCTTCCTGACTGTATTACATTATATTCCTTGTACAATACAGTACAGTTGTTAAAGGGCATTTTAAATTTATTGTTTTGAACATTTTTCCAGTAAACAATGAAAAAAAAGCATCCACCAGTGACAAAACTACTCAATTCAGAACATTTCCATCATAAAAAGTCTACTCAAGTTCACCAGTATCAGTAAAAAATATACACAATCTCTGAAGTAGTAAAATCCACATTGAAGAAATTTGTAACTAATAAAGAGGTTGCTGCTAGCAAACACTTTATATGTCATTGTTTAATCTACAAATAAAGTGCCTGTTACCCTTGAAGAATAAATTGCCTTTGTTGCATGCAATACAAAAATGAAAAGCTAGTAATACCGCAATAGAGAATGGATGGTTCATAGTTACTAGGTATCTTTGCCAAAAGGACTGCAGCATCCACCCCCTTTACAACACAATACAGCATCAGCAATGCATTTACCTACTGTGGGAGTAAAACCCACAGCCTTCAGCATCTAAAGCAAGTACACTATCTGTTGTGCTATTAACAATGCAAGCAGACTAAACATAAGCAGCACTAAACTTTTGCTCCCCTGCAGCTCTCAGCTCCTTGTAAAATCTACTCGACACTCAGCTGTATCTCTGCACTTTGCTGTATCTCTGAACTTTGCAGTACAAGAAATCTGGAAAAAGCCAAAATTTATTGGGGGGGGGCAAAAGGCCAAAAACCAGGGACACATTTTAAACATTGCTTGTATAATGTTTGAAAGTTGCTAGAATAAAATGCTGCTACCACCATACATTTTACTGCCACATCTTGAACCCAGGGGACCCCGTGCAAAACAGTCAAAGCAACATACCACTACGCCAAATCAGCTGTTTTGTGAAAGAGGAAGACTGAAATTTTACCATTTAGTGAATTCAGTTCTCATCACAGCACAGCTGTCAACCTCTTAGCACAAAATACCTGAACAAAGCCAATAATGGGTGACTACAACCACCAAACATTCAGTGAATTCAGTTCTCACCATAGCTCTCAACCTCTTAGCAAATAACACCCAGACAAAGCCAGTAATGGGAGAATATAACCCCCAAACATATTCAGTGAAATCAGTTCTTACCATAGCTCTCAACATTAGCAAAAAACCTGGATGAAGCCAATAAATACCTGAACAAAGCCAATACTGGGTGAATACAGCCCCAAACATATTCAGTGAATTCAGTTCTTACCATAACTCTCAACCCTAGCACAAAACCTGGATGAAGCCAATAATGGGGGGAATACAGTCCCAAACATTACCTGAACAAAGCCAATACTGGGTGAATACAGCCCCAAACATATTCAGTGAATTCAGTTCTTACCATAACTCTCAACCCTAGCACAAAACCTGGATGAAGCCAATAATGGGGTGAATACAGTCCCAAACACAGGGATACATTTCAAATATCCATCTTGTACACTTAGAAAATTGCTAGAATAAAAGCTTTTGTCACCATGCACTTTCTGAAGAATATGAAGTCTGATATTGAAATGTGTCCATTTTTTTTAACATTTGTTAACCAGGAAAGTCTGACTTTGAAAAAAAAAGCTAATTTTTAGCAGAGGCCCAGGGAGAAACAGTCCAGACAGCCAAGAATAAAACCAGAGAACATGTAGCTGTCAGGCAACAAGGACACAAATGCAGAAACCACAGATTATAATACATTGGATGCCTATATCATTGTGAATCATCAAGTTAGGAGAAATACGTTTAATATGGTAACTGCTTTCATTTGCTACTCACGATAAAACCAATTCCATATTTGACCCATTTAAAAATTCCTTCATTAGGTATAAAACCGCACTGTTGGAAAAGCAGCCAACAGTCTGTAGGGCTAGATGTTGCTTCTTGTACTCGTTTCTTAGAGGCAGCTCTAACTTGCACCCATGGAAAAAAAATCATGCTTTGCTGATAAATAGCCATGCAGGAGGGAAAAAAACAGCAAAATTGGGTCAATTACTGATCAACAAATTGACATAATATGTAGTATGTCCTGAGCAGCTCAACAAACATGACACTCGCTGTCTGTCTAGAGCTGACAGAGCAATCCGTTACTTAGCAACTCACAATGCTAATCTATTACCGAAGGACCTAAACAAAGACTCACGGGCAGGGAACATAGCAAATCAAAACTTGAACTAGCAAGAATACATCTATTTTACCAATCAGCAATAAAGATAGGCGGTGCTGGCCAGCGGGTAAGAGAGATTGAAAAATTAGTGCGACTTTAAAAACGCTAGTATTTGTCAGGCTTTACAACTTTTCCCCATGAGCAGGGTTCGAAAATGAAGAACGTGAGCAAAGATTTGGAAAGCAGCTTGCAAAAGGATTTAAGGAACAAGCTCAAAACATGATCTCTGATAAATATAGCAAAAATCTCAACAGAGAATGTAGAGCGCCATAATATAGTAAACCGTAGTTGACTGTTAATATAAAAATAATAATAACAATGACAACTGCAATCAGCTTGTTTGACCTGGCCAATTTGTCCATTGGCACCCCAGAGATTAGGCAGTTAATTTCAATGCTCTTCACACTTTGTTGCATGCCATCCTAAAGAACCTTAATATTCAGTATGTCAATGATGAAATAAGAGAAGAAGACAGAGAATTCTTCAAACCTCCTCCAAGCTTGTACCTACAGAAATCAACCTTAGAAACAGAAAAGACATAAAGGAAACAAGTCCATACCATCAGATGGAGAAAGAACTAATAGAGATTGAGAGGCAAATTGATGCCCTAAACAAACTACCTAGTAGTGCAGAACTTTAAAAATGAGCAGTGGACTTGAATAAACATCCCCTGTTAATGACATGTGGAAATTCATGCAGATGCGAAGGAAAATGGATGCCAATGAAGAGGGCATTTCAAAGGTAATATATTTAAATGCTCTTAAATGATCATTTATCCAATATAAACTCACCATACCTTGGATTTTGTAAACATATTTGGATTTGATTCATTTAACACCTTCACTGGTAATTTATCCTTAAAATGACATTTATGTTTTCATGATTGATCGACTGTATTGCATATCAATATTATTCTTTCATCTAAAGTATTTTATTAATACTGTTTTTAACCATAACGATCTTGTGTTTCACTGTGATGCATGTATGCCATAACATGCACATATACATATACATGACATACTTGTTTTCTTCTGTTATCTATCAGGGACAGTTATGAAAAGACTTTTTCTTTGCCGTAGGCTGAACTGTACTATGCTACTGTATATTTTCAAATATGTAAAGAAAAATATGTAAAACAGGGGAAAAGATGCAGACAAAGATCAATTGAAGCTATATTTAGTAAAATACAAGGCTTAATAAAGCAATGTTTAACTTATTTTTCAGTGGGTCACTAATTAGCTTTGCTGTGGAAGGTTGAGGTAGTGGGTATTAATACAGTCTTACTCCTGCAAAAGAAGCAAAAGAACACACCAGTTGTGTTTTACACAGCATTTGCATATAAATATTGTACTCTAGATACGTATTTAAACACTGCTTTATATTAAATATTAAAACATTAATTTTCTTAGCTAATAGCTGACCCACAGCAAGGTGTGTCTACACTGATATTTATTATGCAGCTTTCTGAGTAAATGAATAGAAGCTAGATGTAAAACAATAATTTTAGGCTATGGTGCAGGAGCAATTATATTAGACACACACCTTTACCTGAAAGTGTCCCATCTTCTGTCCGTCTACTCCCGCTTGTTATTCCGTTTCAGGTCCCATCTTCCATTCCCGCTCGAATCATCCCTCTTGTAAAACCGTCCGTGTGAGTTCCCGCTCACAAACTTCTAAATATGAGCGAGAGTGATGACGTCAGCACGCCCGCGACTGGACTGTTAGTGCATTCTTTCTCCTTAAAGAAGAACGCATGTAAAAAAAAAAAAAAAAAAAAACAAAAAACTTTTTTTTAAATGATCTAGTCAGCCGATTCCAGGGGGGTGCAAGTGCACCCCCTTGCACCTGCCTGCGGGCGCCCTTGGACCTACAGCATCTATCATGGAAAACTGCTTTCCTACTGGCAATAACCTCAGCAAGGAGGGTTTCTGAACTTCAGGCCCTAATGGCAGTACAACCCTTCCTAATCTTCCACCAAGATAGAGTGTCCATGAGGACTAATCCTACATTTATGCCTAAGGTGGTATCCAGAGTGTCTTTAAACCAGGCAATCCACCTACCTACCTTCTTCCCCAACCCACAAAACAGAGGGGAAAGACTGCTGCATACCTTGGATGTACATAGACAGCTACGCTACTACCTGGACAGAACAAAAAGTAACAGAAAAACTGACCAGCTATTTGTAGCCTATGCAACAGGAAGGGAAGGAAAAGCTATTTCCAAACAGACAATCTCCAAATGGATAGGAAATTGCATACGATTCTGTTACTCCTTCCATGGAAAACCAATTCCACAGAACATAAGGCCTCATTCTACAAGGGCAACAGCCACTACCACAGCCTTCTTACGAGGAGTGGCAACCAAGGACATTATTGAGGCGGCTACTTGGACCTCCGTGCATACATTTGCCAAGCATTATAATTTACCTCTGTATTCCTGATCCCGAGCAGGGTTTGCCACTGCTGTACTGCAAGGGATCCTAACCACACCATAATCTATTCTTCCTCCTCCCCTAGTTGGCTATGGTATTCTACCAGTTGTTATGACTGCAGATGCATCCATGAAGGACATAGTACAGTTTTGTACCTACCATAAATGTAGATGTCCGAACTGGATAGCATCTGCAGTCAGGATTACCGTCCCTCCTTCCCCTCTGTGGTACTCCTAGGGTATTTACCCTCCTAATAGCTAGCTGGTGGGGGGAGTCTCTTATGGTGTATTTGTTTGTATATATGTACATACATGCTTATTTTTGTGTTTGCCTTCTATCTTTTGGAAACATTGGCATTTACCAAAATTTAGCCTTCCAAGAGGGCAACTGGCATCTGGGGCAAGAAACACTGAGGAAAATGGCGCCGCTGATGCCTTTATACCCAAAGACCAGCAGAGATGACGCCGGGTGAAGTGCGACATCAGCCGGCCGGACCCGGACTTTGGAATCCGGCCGACCGAAGGGCTGCCTGACGACAGGACAACCCAGTTGTTATGACTGCAGATGCTATCCAGTTCGGACATCTACATTTATGGTAGGTACAAAACTGTACTTTCAAGCATTTATAATAGAAAATCAATGACTTCACAACACTACATAGTTTCATAGGTTCATAGGTTCATACTAGGCTATCCGCCCTAGGGCATTTATAAGCCTAGCCAGAGTATGTTTGGCTTTCGCCACCCATTTTAAATTAATTTTGCTATGCCCTTTTTCGAGGTTAGTATACTGTGTCTCTGTCTAACTGTGACACAGAAGTGATACCCGGGGTAAACCTATGATCTCCCATCCACTTATCAAGATTCCTCTTGAACAGAGTCAATGAGGGACTCTGCCTAACCTGGACTGGGATTTTATTCCAGAGTGAAGGGAGCCTCTGGGTTATGAATCTGTCCCTCCAGCATGTCCTATTTATTTCAGTGCTGAGGTTCAAGTCTCTCGAGCGTGTAGCTTGATGGGATTTGGATTTTTTGAGGTGCAGCATGTCCCTTAATTCCGGGTTGGACATGGCTTTATACGTCAGGCACAGGTCACCTCTGAGCAGGCGGTATGCCACTGAGTAGAGCTGGAGTTTCTTTAACCGGGCAGCATATGGCATCTGTTTGAGCCCTTTGATCCTCTTGATGAGGTACTTTTGGGGTCTTTCCAGTTGCTGCAGGTGTTTGGTAAGGTACATCCCAAAAGGGGCATTGTACTCAATTATGGGCCTGATGAGGGATGAGTAAAGAGGCACGATGACCTCCCCTAATCTAGATGTGAATCCCTTCATGATTAGGTGGGCTATATAAAATGTTTTTCTAACCACTTTGGCCACGTGGTTGTGAAATGAGAGATTGCTATCAACTTGGGTCCCCAGGTCCCTAATTACGTCTTCTGTACTTAATGGATTACCACCTATGTGGTAATTTGTGGGCACTTTGTTTTTGCCAAAGGGGATGACTATACACTTTTTGGCGTTTAGCTTGAGGCCATGGCTCTGGCACCAGTTGTCTGTTTCTATGAGGCCCTTTTGGAGGATGCTTGTGTCGGCTAGAGTCTCGATTATGGCGCCCAGTTTGCAGTCATCTGCGAACTTGGTCAGCCACAGTCCTTCCATGTTGGCCTGTACCTCCGAGAAATATATACCAAACAAGAGAGGTCCCAGGACTGAGCCTTGTGGGATGCCACTTGTAACTGGTTTGGAGTCTGACATGGCTCCAGCAATTCTAACCATGTGGGTTCTGTCCTTGAGCCAGTTTGCAACCCATCTAGTGACATAGGGGTTTATATTTAAGCTGGTGAGCTTATCTATAATGCCAGAGTGGGGTATTGTATCAAAGGCTTTTGTGAGGTCCAGATAGGCTGTGTGGACCACCTTCCCTTCGTCAATGGCCTTGGTGACTGTTTCAAATAAGTCAACCAGGTTTAAGAGGCAGGATCTGCCCTTAACAAAGCCGAACTGGGTAGGATCCAGTGTCTGTAGGTCCCGAATATCTTTATTTATGAGGTCCATGATGATCCTTTCCATAGCTTTGCAGACCAAGCTAGTCAGGCTTATGGGGCGATAGTTTCCAGGGTCTGTTGAGGCACTACCTTTGCGGAGAGGGACCACTGTTGCTGTACGCCACTCTTTGGGTACATATCCTGTAGTAAGGCTGAGATTGAACAGTAGTTTTATGTTTGGGTTTAGCTCTTCTTGGAGTTCATGTAGGATGCAGCCTGGGACACCGTCTGGTCCCATTGATGCTGAGTTTTTTGCTTTGGAGAGGGCGGCTCCCACCTGAGCATCTGAGATGTCAGGGGGGCAGCACTCTGCTGGGATAGATATTTGCCCTTTCGGTGGGGAGGGTTGGGAGAAGTTTGCTCTGAACCTGTCAGCTAGGATGTTGGCAATGTCTGTGGGTTCGGTGTATTTTTTGTCATTTTGGACTAATTCTGAGCATATCTGGGAATTCCCACCCAGGTTCCTAACATAACTAAAGAAAGCCTTGTGATTATCCTTAGTGTCCTGTGCAATTTTTCTCTCGAAGCTGGCCTTTGACGATTTTATGAGTGCCCTTAGTTTTTTGCTAATACTGATCAGAGATGCATTCCCTTTTTGGGATTTTGCTCTATCATGTAGTAGCCTCCTCCTTCTATTATATAGTTTGTTTATGGCTGGGGTCCACCAGACAGGTCGTCTGCCTTTGGAGTATTGGGTCTTGGTTTTATTTGGGATTGCATGATCCATGCATTCCTGAAGGTGTTCATAGAATGCATTTATAAGGGATTCTGCGGTCTGGGCCGTATTTTCCACAGGCCCGGGGCCTTTGAAGGATTCCACCTCGGTTTTGAGGAGTGTGAAATTTGCTTTAGAGAAGTTTTTCACTGTGGTTTTCTGGGCAGGGGGTGAGGTCGGGATGTGAATATCCAGTGAGATTAGTTTATGGTCTGATCTTACCAGTGAGGGATACACTTCTGGTCTGGAGCATAGAGTCCCCATGTTGGTGATGATCAGGTCCAGTATGTTTTCCCCTCTTGTGGGAGTGGTAACAAGTTGTTCCATAGCATTTGAGTTTATGACTTCTAGGAACCTTTGGGCAAGGGTGTTGGAGCTAGAGTAATGCTCCCAGTCTATGTTTGGGTAGTTGAAGTCGCCCAGTATAATGGTGTTCGGAGAGACCTTCATATTTTCCAGTGTTCTCAGGAAGGCCGAGTGGGGTTCCTGGGTTTGGGAGGGTGGTCTGTAGCAGGCTATAAACTGGAAGGCAGTTTTACCCACTGTTAGTTGCACATGGATAGTTTCCGATGCTTCGTGCTTTGCCACCAACCTGGAGGTGTGGGTATCTTTGATGAATATCGATACTCCCCCTCCTTTTGTGGTTCGGTCCAAGTTTTGGGGCTGAAAAGCATGGTATGAGGTATAACCTGGTAGCGCTGGGGTGCTCTTGGGAGTCCTGAACCAGGTTTCTGTTTCTGCACAGATATCGATGTTCTCCATGCTAAGGAGAGTTTCGAAAAGTGCATCTTGAGGTTTAGACTTCTGGCGTTGAGTAGCATTACTCTTAGTTTCTTATCCCTTGTGATACCTATGGAGGTGGGTTTGTCTTTTGAGCCTTGCCTAAAAAAGGCACTATGGGGGTAGCAGGAGCCTTTGCCAATATCTGAAAGCCCAGGGGTGACAGGTGCAAGCCGTCCCTAGCAAAGCATCGTGGCTTGTCGTGCATATCATCCCAAGCTGACAGGCATTGGATCCCCTTTGAATGACACCAATTCTTAAGCCAATTGTTGAAATTGATCATCTTGTCTTCATATTGTGGCATCATTCTTGGTGAGGGTAAGATGCTACTCAAGGTCAGGGTCATACCGGCCTGGGCTACATGCTCAGAGAGCTCCTCTATGTCTCTTTTCATGTAGTCCAGGGAGGTACGTCTCAGGTCATTCACACCAGCATGGACAGTGACTGAGTCATATTTGTACTTGCCTTGGAGTGACCTGAGTGCTTGTGTTATGTGGCGGATCCGAGCACCAGACAGGCTGCTCACCATGACCTTCTCCTTGTTCAGCCTGGTGAGCGGGACGTCAGTGTGCCTGACGATAGAGTCACCTATTACAAGTGTATCAGGTGTGTTGTTTAGTCTTAAGGGCTGTGACTGTTCGGCACACTGGCTTTGTGATATATGTGTTGCGCATGTTTTGTTTTGGGGTAGCGGTTGCTTGGGTGTCTGCTTTGGAGGTCTCTGCTGCTTAGACAGATCTTTATTTAGAGCCTCCGAGTATGTTTTTGTGTGATTATGTGTTTGGTTTGCTGTCGTGGTAGGTCTATGTGAGACTGGAATTGTAGTGAGTGTGGTTTCCTTCTCCTCCTGACTGGTTATGCCAGTACTGAGTTGAGAGAGCTTAGCCTCCAGTTTGGCTATATGGTTGCATCTCTCACATGTGTTGGAATTTGTTGGGAGGAGGAGAGGGTTGTCTGTGTACATGAGGCAGTTGTAACATTGCCTCAAGATTCCCATATTCACCAGCTGGACCGGAGAGGAGATATACAACTGACCTTTGGACATGCTAGAATAATATTGGGAATTCCTTTATAATTGAAAACAAGGGCCAATGGGGAGTGAGGGTATAGTGCTTTTAATTTTTAGTGCTGACTTATAATTGCTTTAGTGAGCAAGTGCCAGGTAACAAATGCAATGTGTTACAGGTAACTTAAATGCAAAAACGACATGCAGATATCACTAGGGATCCACAGAAGCGCCGAGAAGCCGCGTTTTAGGTGGAATTAGCATTCCAGGGAAATAACAAGCATACAAACAAAGCTAGATTCAGCAGGCCTGGATCCAGTCCATGCCACAGCAAACAAGGTGTACCAATTTCAGCAAGATACAGTTCAAATATTCAGGCACTACAAACCCCCAACCAGAAATTCCCAGCTCAGAAGGGCAGAGTCCAGCCTCTCCTCCCACAAGAGTGCAGACCACAAACCTTCTTAATGTAAAATAACTGGCCTGAAGCCCAAGTGCTTAAACCAGAACTAATACACTTTAAGAATAACAGACACTGAGCTCTCAATCAGCAGTTCCCAACTTAGAAGGATGAAAGATACCTGTCCTGCCACCACAGTGCATGCCACAAACCTTCCTAATGTAGACCAACTGGTCTGAAGCCCAAGTGCTTAATCCAAAAGACCTAGAATGATAGCTACACTTTAACCAAGTTACTAACAAGCAGTAATAAATACAGTTGAATACTTTAAATAATGCCTGGATTAGTGCTCAAGTTATACAGACAAAGCTAGATTCAGCAGACCTGGATCTAGACTATGCTACAGCAAACAAGGTGCACCAATTTCAGTAAGAAGCAATTCAGATATGCATGCACTATAAGCCTTCAACCAGAAATTCCCAGCTCAGAAGGGCAGAGTCCAGCCTCTCCTCCCACAAGAGTGCAGACCACGAACCCTCTTAATGTAAAATAACTGGCCTGAAAGCCCAAGTGCTTAAACCAGAATTAATACACTTTTAGAATAACAGACACTGAGCCCTCAATCAGCAGTTCCCAACTTAGAAGGATGTAAGCTACCTGTTCTGCCACTACAGTGCAGACCACAAACCCTCTCAATGTAAAACAACTGGTCTGAAGCCCAAGTGTTTAAACTAAAAGGCTTAGAATGAGTTACACCAAGCAGTAATAAATACAATTGAGTACTTTTAAGATGACACAAAAACAAAATAAAGTAGGAAGAAACACAAGTACAGTAAAATCAGATTTTTTTTTTTTTTTCAGAAAAGTAGCAAAAGCAGTAGTAAATACAATTCTCATGCAGTGCAAGCTGGCACACTTGAATATGTAGCAATATTAGTCCACACACAGTTTGAAAAATGTAATTAAATTAAAAAGGACTAAAAGCAAGTGCAGAAAGGGTTTATTAGGTAGAATGCGGTAAAGAGATGTCCTGGGGGAGTGTCTTAGATCAAATCTACAGTGGGGCGGGCACTGCAAAAGCCACCAAATTTAAACTACAACCAAGAATAGGGAGGGGGGTGGGGAAACAGTTTCAACACAGATGTAAGGAATGTGCAAATTATAAAAAAATATATATACTGTTCTCTATATATTTGCAGAGCAGTAAGACACAGATATCAAGCAGACAATTTAGCTCTATAATACAGAATAACACAGAAAATATAGTCAGATCTATATACTTGCAGATAGTTCTGTAAGGCTGTCTCTCAAACTAAGGTTCCAGTTTGAATACAGGTTGTTAATTAAAAGGAGACACAGCACAAGCTAAATTATATCAGCTGAAAGACAAGGCAGGAAATGAGGGGGGGGGTGGGGAAACAGTTTCAACACAGATGTAAGGAATGTGCAAATTATAAAAAAATATATATACTGTTCTCTATATATTTGCAGAGCAGTAAGACACAGATATCAAGCAGACAATTTAGCTCTATAATACAGAATAACACAGAAAATATAGTCAGCTCTATATACTTGCAGATAGTTCTGTAAGACTGTCTCTCAAACTAAGGTTCCAGTTTGAATACAGGTTGTTAATTAAAAGGAGACACAGCACAAGCTAAATTATATCAGCTGAAAGACAAGGCAGGAAATGAGGGGGGGTGGGGAAACAGTTTCAACACAGATGTAAGGAATGTGCAAATTATAAAAAAAATATATATACTGTTCTCTATATATTTGCAGAGCAGTAAGACACAGATATCAAGCAGACAATTTAGCTCTATAATACAGAATAACACAGAAAATATACTCAGCTCTATATACTTGCAGATAGTTCTGTAAGGCTGTCTCTCAAACTAAGGTTCCAGTTTGAATACAGGTTGTTAATTAAAATGAGACACAGCACTAGCTAAATTATATCAGCTGAAAGACAAGGCAGGAAATGAGGCGGGTGGGGAAACAGTTTCAACACAGATGTAAGGAATGTGCAAATTATAAAAAAATATATATACTGTTCTCTATATATTTGCAGAGCAGTAAGACACAGGTATCAAGCAGACAATTTAGCTCTGTAATACAGAATAACACAGAAAATATACTCAGCTCTATATACTTGCAGATAGTTCTGTAAGGCTGTCTCTCAAACTAAGGTTCCAGTTTGAATACAGGTTGTTAATTAAAAGGAGACACAGCACTAGCTAAATTATATCATCTGAAAGACAAGGCAGTAAATGAGGGGGGTGGGGAAACAGTTTCAACACAGATGTAAGGAATGTGGAAATTATAAAAAAATATATATACTGTTCTCTATATATTTGCAGAGCAGTAAGACACAGATATAAAGCAGACAATTTAGCTCTATAATACAGAATAACACAGAAAATATACTCAGCTCTATATACTTGCAGATAGTTCTGTAAGGCTGTCTCTCAAACTAAGGTTCCAGTTTGAATACAGGTTGTTAATTAAAAGGAGACAGCACTAGCTAAATTATATCAGCTGAAAGACAAGGCAGGAAATGAGGGGGGTGGGGAAACAGTTTCAACACAGATGTAAGGAATGTGCAAATTATAAAAAAATATATATACTGTTCTCTATATATTTGCAGAGCAGTAAGACACAGATATCAAGCAGACAATTTAGCTCTATAATACAGAATAACACAGAAAATATTCTCAGCTCTATATACTTGCAGATAGTTCTGTAAGGCTGTCTCTCAAACTAAGGTTCCAGTTTGAATACAGGTTGTTAATTAAAAGGAGACACAGCACTAGCTAAATTATATCAGCTGAAAGACAAGGCAGGAAATGAGGGGGGGGGTGGGGAAACAGTTTCAACACATATGTAAGGAATGTGCAAATTATAAAAAAATATATATACTGTTCTCTATATATTTGCAGAGCAGTAAGACACTGATATCAAGCAGACAATTTAGCTCTATAATACAGAATAACACAGAAAATATACTCAGCTCTATATACTTGCAGATAGTTCTGTAAGGCTGTCTCTCAAACTAAGGTTCCAGTTTGAATACAGGTTGTTAATTAAAAGGAGACACAGCACTAGCTAAATTATATCAGCTGAAAGACAAGGCAGGAAATTAGGGGGGTGGGGAAACAGTTTCAACACAGATGTAAGGAATGTGCAAATTATAAAAACATATATATACTGTTCTCTATATATTTGCAGAGCAGTAAGACACAGATATCAAGCAGACAATTTAGCTCTATAATACAGAATAACACAGAAAATATACTCAGCTCTATATACTTGCAGATAGTTCTGTAAGGCTGTCTCTCAAACTAAGGTTCCAGTTTGAATACAGGTTGTTAATTAAAAGGAGACACAGCACTAGCTAAATTATATCAGCTGAAAGACAAGGCAGGAAATGAGGGGGTGGGGAAACAGTTTCAACACAGATGTAAGGAATGTGCAAATTATAAAAAATATATATACTGTTCTCTATATATTTGCAGAGCAGTAAGACACAGATATCAAGCAGACAATTTAGCTCTATAATACAGAATAACACAGAAAATATACTCAGCTCTATATACTTGCAGATAGTTCTGTAAGGCTGTCTCTCAAACTAAGGTTCCAGTTTGAATACAGGTTGTTAATTAAAAGGAGACACAGCACTAGCTAAATTATATCAGCTGAAAAACAAGGCAGGAAATGAGGGGGTGGGGAAACAGTTTCAACACAGATGTAAGGAATGTGCAAATTATAAAAAATATATACTGTTCTCTATATATTTGCAGAGCAGTAAGACACAGATATCAAGCAGACATTTTAGCTCTATAATACAGAATAACACAGAAAATATACTCAGCTCTATATACTTGCAGATAGTTCTGTAAGGCTGTCTCTCAAACTAAGGTTCCAGTTTGAATACAGGTTGTTAATTAAAAGGAGACACAGCACTAGCTAAATTATATCAGCTGATAGACAAGGCAGGAAATGAGGGGGGTGGGGAAACAGTTTCAACACAGATGTAAGGAATGTGCAAATTATAAAAAAATATATATACTGTTCTCTATATATTTGCAGAGCAGTAAGACACAGATATCAAGCAGACAATTTAGCTGTATAATACAGAATAACACAGAAAATATACTCAGTTCTATATACTTGCAGATAGTTCTGTAAGGCTGTCTCTCAAACTAAGGTTCCAGTTTGAATACAGGTTGTTAATTAAAAGGAGACACAGCACTAGCTAAATTATATCAGCTGAAAGACAAGGCAGGAAATGAGGGGGGTGGGGAAACAGTTTCAACACAAATGTAAGGAATGTGCAAATTATAAAAAAATATATATACTGTTCTCTATATATTTGCAGAGCAGTAAGACACAGATATCAAGCAGACAATTTAGCTCTATAATACAGAATAACACAGAAAATATACTCAGCCCTATATACTTGCAGATAGTTCTGTAAGGCTGTCTCTCAAACTAAGGTTCCAGTTTGAATACAGGTTGTTAATTAAAAGGAGACACAGCACTAGCTAAATTATATCAGCTGAAAGACAAGGCAGGAAATGAGGGGGGTGGGGAAACAGTTTCAACACAGATGTAAGGAATGTGCAAATTATAAAAAAATATATATACTGTTCTCTATATATTTGCAGAGCAGTAAGACACAGATATCAAGCAGACAATTTAGCTCTATAATACAGAATAACACAGAAAATATACTCAGCTCTATATAATTGCAGATAGTTCTGTAAGGCTGTCTCTCAAACTAAGGTTCCAGTTTGAATACAGGTCAGCATGACTGAAACAAAGTCTCAGAACATGAATTCCCCTTCATGAGGTGTAGATGCAGATAATGACTTCACATCCATGCTGCAACCTGCATATCACACATCACTTGTAATAATTCAGTGCTATCCTGCTAAATTAATGTTTTGAATGTATGGTATATTATTTTAGGCATTTGTCCTTTGTTTATAGCACCTATTTGCATGTATGGAACAGTTTTGATACAAAAGGGTTGCATTTCTGGTATACTTGTTTTAATTAATTTTTATTTTATATGTTAGTTGAGAGGAACGGGTTTGTTGTTTTTATTTCAAATGCTCTATAGAATAAATTAATTTTGCATCTTCATTTCTGGCTTTTTTATTATTTTAACAAGGACAAGTGTATTACACAGTGATCATAGTAAACATTTGTTTAGACTGGTTTTGTTTCAGTCTGTCTTTTACTTGATTGAAATTTTCTTGTGTTAAAGAATAGCACATATAAATTTTATTGTTTAATCTTTAGTTCCTCAGTGACTGAACCATTGATAGACCTACATCTTACAATGAAGCATCTCTCTGTTCCAGTAAAGCTAAATGAAATCCCATCTAACTGATTTTGTTAGGACATTTTTTTCTGTCTGCACTCTCTGCAGTTTTCTCAACTTGACCATTACACTGGAAATGGTTAACACTACATGTCGTGTTTTGAAACTCCCACAGTTGAGAAACTAAATTAATTTCCAAACTGTGCACTGCATTCCCAGTAAATGACATTACTAGATATGTAATAAGATACACAGTTTCCCATTGACTGACATTATTACATATGTAATAATGCACACCGTGTCCCATTTATTGACATTATTACATATGTAGTAATGTGTACTGTGTCCCATTGAGTGGCATTATTACATATGTAATAATGTGCTCTGTGTCTCATTGACTGACATTATTACATATATAATAATGTGCTCTGTGTCCCAATGACTGACGTTACATATGTAATAATGCACACTGTGTCCTACTCACTGACATTATTACATATGTAATAATGCACACTGTGTCCCATTAATGGACATTATTACATGTGTAATAATGTTTACTGTGTCCCACTGACTGACATTATTACATATGTAATAATACACACTGTGTCCCATTTATTGACATTATTACATATGTAATAATGTGTACTGTGTCCCATTAACTGACATTATTACATATATAATAATGTGTACTGTGTTCCATTGACAGACATTACTGCATATATAATATCCTCTGTGTCCCATTTACCTCATTTAGCTCAGTTATCAGAGCTGTTTAGTGTGTGGCCATACAAGCCAAGTGTCCGAAGTGTATTAAGCGATTTCACAGGCATCCAGAGATATCTGCACAACATAAGTAGAATCAATGCATATTCTAGACTTGCTTGCTGTGTCTCACCCTTCTGCTCATTTAATTTTCCACTGTTGCTGCTGAGGCTGTTTGTTCTCCACTTGTCTTATTTAGTTACTAAGTTGCAGAAATAGTATACACTTGGTTTCAGATTTGCTCAATCTGGTCTGTTTGTGATAGCTAGACTTTAAATCTAGTGGCAGAAGTGTGCTGTTTGGGATCTGTCTGAGCTGGAGTTTGTTGGAACAGTAGTTCAGTATGGGGTATTTTCATCTGAGGACTGTGCTACAACTGTTTAAATTTAGCTAGTATTTAAGCATCATGTTTGTGCATTGCACACTGGGTTTTAGCAGTGTGGTGTATAGCTGCTAACACTTCAAAAGACACATTTTCCATAGAATACTACTAGGAAAACCATCCTAGGCTCCCTTGGTTCTCACTGAGAAAAGTAGTTGCACATTGGGGCCCAGAGAGCAATTCAGCTGTGTACTTAAGGGGTGAACACAAGTCCCACTCCTAAAACCTCCACACCAATTTGCTGTTTCTATTAGACCTATAGCAAAACCTGGTACCTCTAGCCCACACCCTGTACTTATTACCGAATACACCTGTTATTATAGATGGGCAGTTTTCTCCAGCCAGCCTAGCTGACACTGGCATCCTGAGGCAATGTAGCAACTGCCTCATGTTTTCTGACAACCCGTTACATACAAACACATTATGTGAGATGTATTTACACCAAAGTCTGGAATCATTGCTCTCTCTCTCTCTCACAGAACAAATCAGACATCAAACAGGTTGTCAGCTCATCACCTCTTCCATACACCCACCACATACCTATTAAGCCTACTTACATAGAGGTGCTCACTAGTAATTTACCCAAAGAACAGAGACCCCAAAAGCGCAACCATTTCACACACAATACAGCCCCTACAATAACCGCTGCACATATAAACTCATGCACTGGTGCCTTAGTCAAAAAGCCACTAAGGCAAAACAGCACAAAACCAAATCTTCCGTTATAGGTGACTGCATAGTGAGGCACTATGATGTCTCCCTCACAAGGCTGGACAAGGAGAAGATCACTGTTAGTTGCCTGCCAGGAGCCAGGATCCACCAAACCATGCAAGCATTCAAGTCTCAACAACAAGCACTGTTATGACTCTGTCATAGTACATGTTGGAGTGAACGGCTTGAGATGTAACTCATTGGATTATATGAAGACAGACATGACTGATCTTTCAGATTATGTGTCCCAGGCAGATATGTCCTTAACCCTGAGCAGCATTCTTCCCTCACCCAGGATGACACCACAGTATAAACAAAAAAAATGATTGACTTCAACAATCAGCTTAACATCTGGTGTCATTCCAGTGGGATCCAGTAATTGTCAGCCTGGGAGGACATGTTTGACAAGCCATGCTGTCTTGCCAGGGATGGCCTTCACCTATCATCTCTTGGCTGTCGGTTACTGGCTAAGATACTAGTACAGCAAACACAGGCACCAAGTGGAGGTAACCAAACATGAAGCACGAACCACAAGCCAAAGTGGAAGCACCAGCAGTTTATTCAGTACATTAACACAAATCTCCCCACAGTGTTTTCGTCCACAGGACTTCTTCAGATGTAACAAAGAATAACTGACTGTAGCATCCTTTATATCCTCCACCCTCACAAATCACATTAATTGTTTAGTAGTTTAATAAATTGATAAATAAAACACATAGCAATTTATGCAAATACTCTGCTTCCTGTATCATTTTAAAGATTCTTTAAAAACATATCAATGAAAGTGCAGGTAAATAAATAAGCACATTTATAAACAGCAATGCTTTAACTGGGGGTGCATGGGTGGATTAATGGTACTAGGTCTCTTAACTTCTGAGCCAATATTCACATTATGCTGTCCCTGAAATACAATTTATAAATATTTCTTTCTTAAAAATGTCTTTAGGTCTATTAATGATTCCACTATACTTCCCCTAGTAGAGGGAATAAATTTGAGACCTTTAGAAAATAACGTAAAATGCTTAGTAGTAACCTCTTCTCCACTATAGTTATAAATATTAAAATCATGAAGCCTGTGACGTGGTCCTTCCATTACAATGTTCTCCATGTCCTCAACGTGTTCCTGTCCCCCTTCACTGCTTACCGCCATTATTTTCTCCTGCTGCTTGTGGGACCCCTCTGAAAATGTTTTACTGGGGATTTTCGCCTCAAGCTATCTGACCTCCTGAGTTCAGGGAAATCACCATTATCAATGTCATGCTGTTCCATTCCCCCATTCATCCTGTAATCGGTCTGTCTATGTGATGTACCCCATGCATTATACCCACAATGCCCCTGAGTGTCTGGACCCCTATTGTGTCCATAATCCCCCATGTAATTTCTACGGTCAAAAGTGTCCCTTCTAGGAAAAGTATATGCTCGTTTCTGGTGATATTCCCTCAAATCCCTATCTATTTTTCCACATTTTCTTTTAAAAATTACTTTACATTTGTCCTCCACATACTGTTTAATCAAGTGATACTTCCTGTTCTTACTCTCAATAGAAAAAATTCAAATCATTGTTCACCACATTATTTAAAGAGTCAATCTCTTCATACAGTTTTTGCATTTGTCTCTCATTCTCTTTAATAAGTGCTCTCATGAGGTCATGACCACTACGGTCAAAAATCTAATAATTCCTCGTGAAAGGTAGAACCTTCCACCACATTATTAGGAAACTTGTACATCCATAACCCTTTTGGTACAATGCCCCTTGAAATACAGTCTTTTAAATAGCTATTATTATTACCATATGACATATCAAAATCTGTCCCCTCATGTCCATCGTCCTGGTATAAATAATTGACAGTACCTTTGGGGTTTGAAAAAGAATTGTTTGAAGCAAGCCAAGAAGCCAGTGCTTCTGAATCAGTCCATACATCCATTCCATTTGCACCATGTTTGTTGTTGGTATTTAGTCCTTCTCTCCGTACACCGTATGCACAGCCACCAGCCAGCCATTGCTCCTGTCCAGCCAGGCCATTGAAACTTGTTTAAATGCTCAGTTAGCATTGCAGAGCTTAGACAGAGCTCCATTCCCCTTCGGGACCTCGGCCCTAGACTCCCTCTGTGGTTTACCGATAGGTAGTGTTGTCACTTCCTCCGTACACTTCTCAGCCTGCTCCAAATGGATGTCGGCTTCCTGGTTACAGGCTGGTGTTAATACACTACGCGAAGCATCTTCCACATTCGACAGAATAAATTGAGCCATAATGTTGCCCACAGCACCCTGCGAGCTACTGGACATCAGCGAAATAAGCTGCGTTAACTGCCCTTCAGCTCACAGCAGTCGCTCATTTAGTTCTGCTCTTTGTTGTGCTTCCCCACTTGGGAAGCTGTCCTCTACCTCCACAACTTCCATGACAGAAATAACCACTCAAAACACAAAGAGGCCAGGTACCCAAAACAACCAAGAAACTAGTACAGCAAACACAGGCATCAAGTGGAGGTAACCAAACACGAAGCACGAACCACAAGCCAAAGTGGAAGCACCAGCAGTTTATTCAGTACACTAACGCACATCTCACAGCGTTTTCGTCCACAGGACTTCTTCAGATGTAACAAAGAATAACTGACTGTAGCATCCTTTATATCCCCCACCCTCATAAATCACATTAATTGTTTAATAGTTTAATAAATTGATAATTAAAACACATAGCAATTTATGCAAAGACTCTGTTTATTGTATCATTTTAAAGATTCTTTAAAAACATATCAATGAAAGTGCAGGTAAATAAATAAGCAGATTTATAAACAGCAAGGCTTTTTTTAAAAAAACATATGAATTGGTATGTAAAAAAATTAAATTAAAATAGAATAAAAAATGCATAAAATATATAATAATAAATGTAAATGTAAACACACGTAATGCATAGTGTGGTGACCAATTTAAAAGCACAATATAAGTTAATAATATATCAATAGTACAAAAAATAAATAAATTCTATCTCAGTATAGGGTGCATAGATGTATATAAGATATAAATGTAAAAGTATATATAAGATATTTATAAAAAATATATAGCCTACATCGACCTGAAAATATATGTAACAAATATATAAAAATGTGATGTGTCACATAAACAGGGAAATATTTCTAAAGTAAATAAGGAAATATTTCTAAAGTAAAGTGGAACACTTTATAATTTGGCCACCCTCATTTTCAAAATGGGAGCAATAGAAATATGCTCATTAAGCCCTGGAGGCCTATTTGCTTCCAATAGTAACTGCCAAAATACTTCTCTAACCTCTATTCTTGTCTCCCATGGGCCCCCCCTAACATCCTAATGTACCATCACAATTACAAAAAAACCCATCTAGCCTTGGGACATACCAAAGTGTGTTTATAAATAGCATTATTACCATCCTGTGTTCTGATAGCATTCAGATGTTCATAAATTCTTCTTTTCAGTTTTCATATAGTTTTTCCAATGTAAAACGCACCACATTCATTACATAAGGCTAGATAAATCAAGCCTTCACTGTTACAACTGGAAAAACTACTACTTTTAACCAAATAGTCCCTCTCCATTATGTACACTGATTCCTGTTTAAGGATGTATGGACAGTGGACACAGCATCCGCACTTGAATGTTCCTGGTTTTCTTCCATGCAACAAATTATGATCTTTCTCCAATAATTCCTTAAGATGTTTACCATTTTTGTATGTAAATTTTAATGGGTTTTTGAACAATATCTTCAGTTCGGAATAGCAACTAAATCTGCCACAGTGTTGTGCAATAATATTTCTAACCCTGGGTGTATTCTGATTGCAAAACATAACATAATTACCCCCAAAAACTCCTTTTTTTTCTTGGTCTGGGAAACTCAAATTCCCATTGTTAGCATCTTCCTGGCCAGTCATCAAACTATCCTGCCCCTGATGCCTGTCCAACTTATCTTATCCCAAAGTATCCCATCCCCAAATAGGGGCAAATCTGGAATTTCTACTAGTTCTCACCTCAGCCATAACATCCTCTATTAAATCCTTAGGGTATTTCCTAGCTAGGAACATATCCCTCACCTTCTGACTTTCGTGTTCATAGTCCACATCCCTAGAAGTCAGTTTTACAATCAGAATACACCCAGGGTTAGAAATATTATTGCACAACACTGGGGCAGGTTTAGTTGCTATTCTGAATTGGAGATATTGTTCAAAAACCCATTAAAATTTACATACAAAAAGGTAAAAATCTTAAGGAATTATTGGAGAAAGATCATAAGTTTTTTGCATGGAAGAAAACCATGAACATACAAGTGGGGATGCTGTGCCCAATGTCCATACATCCTAAAACAGGATTCAGTGTACATAATGGAGAGGGACTATTTGGTTAAAAGTAGTAGTTTTTCCAGTTGTAACAGTGAAGGCTTGATTTATCTAGCCTTATGTAATGAATGTGGTACATTTTACATTGGAAAAACTATATGAAAACTGAAAAGAAGAATTTATGAACATCTGAATGCTATCAGAACCCAGGATGGTAATAATGCTATTTATAAACACACTTTGGTATGTCTCAAGGCTAGATGGCTTTTTTTTTTTAATAGAGATGGTACACCAGGATGTAAGGGCGGGGCCTGGGAGACCAAAATAGAGGTTAGAGAAGTATTTTGGCAGTTACTTTTGGAAGCAAAGAGGCCTCCAGGGCTTAATGAGCATATTTGTATCTCCCCCATTTTAAAAATGAGGGCGGGCAAATTATAAAGTGTTCCAATTTATTTTAGAAATATTTCCCTGTTTATATGACACATCACATTTTTATATATTTGTTACATATATTTTCAGGTTGATTTAGGCTATATATTTTTTATATATATCTTATATATACTTTTGCATTTATATCTTATATACATCTATACACCCCATACTGAGATGGGATTTATTTATTTTTTTGTACTATTTATATATTATTAACTTATATTGTGCTTTTAAATTGGTCACCACACTATGCATTACGTGTGTTTACATTTACATTTATTATTATCTATTTTATGCATTCTTCATTCTATTTTAATTTTTTTACATACCATTTCATATGTTTTTTTTAAAAAAAGCCTTGCTGTTTATAAATCTGCTTATTTATTTACCTGCACTTTCATTGATTTGTTTTTCAAGAATCTTTAAAATGATACAGGAAGCAGAGTATTTGTATAAATTGCTATGTGTTTTAATTATCACTTTATTAAACTATTAAACAATTAATGTGATTTGTGAGGGTGGGGGATATAAAGGATGCTACAGTCAGTTATTCTTTGTTACATCTGAAGAAGTCCTGTGGACAAAAACGCTGTGGGGAGATTTGCTTTAATGTACTGAATAAACTGCTGGTGCTTCCACTTTGGCTTGTGGTTCGTGCTTCGTGTTTGGTTACCTCCACTTGGTGCCTGTGTTTGCTGTACTAGTTTCTTGGTTGTTTCGGGTACCTGGCCTCTTTGTGTTTTGAGTGGCTAAGATACTTGCCACTCCCATGGTGCCTTTTTTAGGCAGTGATAAAAGAACGAAATTACTGACATAAAAATATCCTCTAGACACAAGCTTAAGGTCATGCTGCTTAATGCCTGGAGTCTAAATCAGAAGCTGCACATACTGGAAGCATTCCTTGCTCTGGAAGATTTTGATGTCTGTGCAGTCACAGAAATGTGGTATAAGGCCACCATGAGTACACCAGCCATTAATTGGGTTTAAAGTATTCCTGGCTCCACAAAGTCTGCTCTTCACTTTTTCCATTAGAACTGCTCTATCTCTCAATTTAAACACCATATTCTCATTCTAAGGCCCTTCACTGGTCCAATTAAGTAATCCTACAAGTTAGCACTATTAAACCATAAGCACTACTTACTCTTATACTCTCTACGATTACCCTGTCCTCTATTGGTCTGTCTTAAATTCAGTTTCCCTATATTACTCTAGCATGTCCAAAGGTCAGTCAATGGTTTCCTCTCCAGTCCAGCTGGTGAATCTGGGAATTTTGGGGCAATGTTACAACTGTTTCATGTACACGGACAACCCTCTCCTCCTCCAAACAGGTTCAAATATATGTGAGAGATGCAACTATTTAGCCAAACTGGAGGCTGAGCTCTCTCATCTCAAAACTGGTGTAACCAGTCAGGAGGAGAAGGTAACCTCACACAACACAATTCCAGTATCACATAGTCCCACCACATCAGCGAACCAAACACATAAATACACAAAAACATACTCGGAGGCTCTAAATAAAAATCTACCTAAGCAACAGAGACCTCCAAAGCAGACATCCAAGCAAACGCTACCTCAAAACAAAACATGCACAACACATAGCCCACAAAGTCAGTGTGCCAAGCAGCCACAGCCCTTAAGGCTGAATAACACACCTGATACTCTTGTAATAGGTGACTCTATTGTCAGACACACTGATGTCCCGCTCACCAGGCTGAATAAAGAGAAGGTCACGGTGAGCTGCCTGTCGGGTGCTAGGATCCGCCACATAACGCAAGCACTCAGGTCACTCCAAAGCAAATACAAATATGACTCAGTCATTGTATATGCTGGTGTGAATGACCTGAGACGTACCTCCCTGGACTACATGAAAAGAGACATAGAGGAGCTCTCTGATCATGTAACCCAGGCTGGTATGACCCTGACCTTGAGCAGCATCTTACCCTCACCTAGAATGATGCCACAGTACAAAGACAAAATGATCGATTTTAACAATTGGCTAAAATTTTGGTGTCATTCAAAGGGGATCCAGTGTCTGTCAGCCTGGGATGACATGCTCGACAAGCCACGTTGCTTCGCTAGGGACGGCTTGCACCTGTCACCACTGGGCTTTCGGATATTGGCAAAGGCTCTTGCCACCCCCATAGTGCCTTTTTTAGGCAAGGCTCAAAAGTCACACCCACCCCCATAGACAGCACAAGGAACAAGAAACAAAGGGTAATGCTGCTTAACGCCAGAAGTTTTAACCTCAAGATGCATGCACTCGAAGCTCTCCTCAGTATGGAGAACATCGATATCTGTGCAGTGACAGAAACCTGGTTCAAGGCTCCAGAGAGCACCCCAGCACTACCAGGCTATACCTCATATCATGTTTTTCGGCCCCAAAACCCGGACCGAACCACAAAAGGAGGGGGAGTTTCCATATTTATCAAGGATATCCACACCTCCAGGTTAGTGGCATTGCACAAAGTATCGGAGACCATCCATGTGCAACTAACAGTGGGTAAGACTGCTTTTCAGTTTATAGCATCCTACAGACCACCCTCTCAAAGTCAGGAATCCCACTTGGCTTTCCTGAAAACATTGGAGAACATGAAGATCTCTCCAAACACCATTATATTGGGCGACTTCAACTACCCAAACATTGACTGGGAGCACTACTCAAGCCCCAGCACCTTAGCCCAAAGGTTCCTGGAAATTATAAACTCAAATGCTATGGAACAACTAGTCACCACTCCCACAAGAGGGGACAACATACTAGACCTGATCATTACCAACATGGGGACTCTATGCTCCACACCAGAAGTATATCCCTCATTGGTAAGATCAGACCGTAAATTAATTTCACTGGACATCCACATCCCGACCCCACCCCCAGCCCAGAAAACCACAGTGAAAAACTTCTCAAAAGCAAACTTCTCACTTCTCAAAACTGAAGTGGAATCCTTCAAGGCCCCAGGGCCAGTGGAAACTATGGCCCAAACTGCAGAATCCTATATAAATGCATTCTATGGACATCTCCAGGAATGCATGGATCATGCTATCCCAAACAAAACCAAGACCAAATCATCCAAAGGCAGGTGTCCAGTCTGGTGGACCCCTGCCATAAATAAACTGTACAACAGAAGGAGGAAGCTACTACATGATAGAGCAAAATCCCTAATAGGGAAGGCATCTCTGATCAGTACTAGCAAAAAATTACAATCCCTCATAAAATCCTCCAAGGCCAGCTTCGAGAGAAAAATTGCACAGGACACCAAAGACAATCATAAGGCTTTTTTCAGTTATGTTAGGAACCTGGGATGCAACTCCCAGACTTGTTCTGAGTTGATTCTAAATGACAAAAAATACACTGAACCCACAGACATCGCCAATATCCTGGCAGACAGGTTCAGTGCAAACCCCCCAAAAGAGCAAGTATCTATCCCGGCAGAGGGCTGCCTCCCAAACATCTCTGATGCTCAAGTGAAGGCTGCCCTCTCCAAAGCAAAAAACACTGCTTCCATGGGACCAGATGGTGTCCCGGGTTGTGTCCTACATGAACTCCAAGAGGAACTAATCCCTCAAATAAAACAGCTATACAGTCTCAGCCTCACTACAGGATATGTGCCCACAGAATGGCATACAGCAACAGTGGTCCCACTCCCCAAAGGTGGAGCCTCTACGGACCCTGGAAACTATCACCCCATAAGCCTGACTAGCTTAGTCTGCAAGGCTATGGAGAGGATCATCATGGAGCTCATAAACAAAGACATTGGGGACCTTCAGACACTAGATCCTACCCAGTTCGGCTTTGTCAAGGACAGATCCTGCCTTTTGAACCTGGTTGACTTCTTCGAAACAGTCACCAAAGCCATAGATGAAGGGAAGGTAGTCCACACAGCCTATCTGGACCTTGCAAAGGCATTTGACACAATACCCCACTCGGGCATCATAGATAAGCTATCCAGCTTAAATATAAACCCCTATGTCACAAGATGGGTCGCAAACTGGATCAAAGACAGAACCCACAGAGTGAGAGTTGCTGGAGCCATGTCAGACTCGAAACCGGCCACAATTGGCGTCCCACAGGGTTCTGTCCTGGGACCACTCTTGTTCGGTATATACTTTTCCAAGGTACAGGCAAATGTGGGAGGATGATGGCTCACCAAGTCCGCAAACGACTGCAAACTGGGTGCCATAATCGACTCTCCAGCTGACACAAACATCCTTCAAAAAGGTCTCACAGAGACAGATAACTGGTGCCAGCGCCATGGTTTAAAGCTAAATGCCAAAAAATGTATAGTCATACCCTTTGGCAAAAACAATGTGCCCACAAATTACTACATAGGCGGAAACCCATTAAGTACAGAGAAAGTTATTAGGGACCTGGGGACCCAAGTTGATAGCAATCTCTCCTTTGAAAACCACATTGCCAAAGTGGTTAGAAAGACCTTCTACATAGCCCACCTCATCACGAAGGGTTTCACATCTAGCTCAAGAGAGGTAATCATGCCCCTTTATTCATCCCTCATCAGGCACATCATAGAATACAATGCTCCTTTTGGGATGTACCTTACCAGACACCTGCAGCAATTAGAAAGACCCCAAAAGTATCTCACCAAGAGGATCAAGGGTCTCAAACAGATGCCATATGCTGCTCGGTTAAAAAAACTCCAGCTCTACTTCGAGGTGATCTATGCCTGACATACAAAGCTATGTCAAATCCAGAATTAATCGACATGCTCCACCTCAGTAAATCTAAATCCCTTAGAGCCACACGCTCGAGGGACTTGAACCTCAGCACAGAAATAAATAGAACTTGCTGGAGGGACAGGTTCATAACCCAGAGGCTCCCTTTGCTCTGGAATAGAATTCCAGTTCATGTGAGGCAGAGCACCTCACTGAATCTCTTCAAGAAGAATCTCGATAGGTGGATGGGGGATTGTAGGTTTGTCCCAGGGATTACTCCCGTGTCACTATTAGACAGAGGCACAGTAAACTAAACCTTAATAAGGGCACAGTATACTCAAATCAAGGGGTGACGTAAGCCATACAGAATCGGGCTAGGCTTATAATTGCCCCAGGGCAGATAGCCTAGTATGAACCTATGAACCTATGTGCAGACCACAAAATGAATGTGAAGGTACAAAGGGGCTGTGTTTCCATCTTCATTAAAGATAAACATACCTCAAGACTGGTTAAATACTATCACACCCTAGACCTGCTTCAAGTCCATGTAACCACTGGCAAGACCCCCCCCCTCCACGTTATTGTTAGTTACAGATCCCCTACCATGAACCATGCAAACCACACCACCTACCTAGACCTACTTGAGTTGCTCACAATGCAGCTGAAGACTCTGGTCATGAGTAAATTTAACTATCCTTCCATCGATTGGGGTACATATATGAGCACAGACATGCTTGCACTAAGATTTCTGGACTTTGTAACACAAATGCTCTGGAGCAGATTGTCAGCACCCCCACATGGGGTCGAAGGTCCTTGACTTAGTGCTCACTAACATCAGGGATTGTTTCCCCTCCCCACATGTGGGACCTTCCCTGGTTAAATCTGACCATAACTTAGTCTTGTTTGAAGTAACAAGTGTACCTGACCCCCCTCAGGAGCAAAAAGTCTGGAAAGCTACTCCAAAGCAAACTATAACCTCCTAAAGGATGGTATAAATAGTTTCAAACCCCCTCCCACCTCGGAGAGCAATGACACCTATCTGGAGGTGTATACAAATACCTTTTATAAACATCTATATAACTGTATAGACTCAGCCATTCCAAATGGGATCAAAAAAGTTCCCCACATAAAAATATACCACCTTAGTGGACATCTGGTATAAGTAGGTTATACAACAAGAGAAAGAAACTGCTGGCAAAATTCAAGAGGGAACAGTCCCAACAAATAAGGACCACTCTCCTCAGCCTGAGCAAGCAAATTAGACATCAAGTGAAGACTTCTAAAGCAAATTATGAAACAAAATTAGCATCCCTATCTAAGGATAATCACAAAGCCTTCCTTAACTACATCTGTAATCTAAACATGAGGGCTCAGCTGTGTGCTGAATTAGAAATATGAGGGCTCAGCTGTTTGCTGAATTAGAAATGTGAGGGCTAAGCTGTGTGCCAAATTAGTACAGGATGGCACCACTCATACTGAACCTGAGACTATTGCAAACCTGCTAGCAGACAGATTTGGCAAAAACTTCAACCCCCCCCCCCTCCATCCACACCAGTCTTACCCCAAAACATACCTGTCCCCTCCCTAGTATTTCCAAAGAGCAGGTCATAACTGCACTTTACAGCCTCTATGGGACTGGATAATATCCCAGGCTGCTCACTAAACGTTCTGAAACAAGCGCTAACCGAGCCACTGGGCAGACTTTTTGACCGCAGTCTTAAGTACTGGCATTGTTCCTACTGAGTGGAAAACAGCAACTGTAATCCCCCTGCACAAAAGGAGCCCTTCTACTGACCCTGGGAAATACCCATAAACCTGGCCAGCCTTATTTGCAAGGCCATGGAGAGAATAATCTTGGACCTTATCAACAAGGATATAAGTGACCTTCAAACCCTTGACCCAACCTAGTTTGGCTTCGTTAAGGGCAGATCGTGCCTGTTAAACCTGGTGGACTTCTTCGAGAATGTTTCCAAAACCCTGGATGAACAAAAAACAGTTCATGCAGTATATCTAGATTTGGCTAAGGCCTTTAACACTATCCCCCACTCAGGCATCATTGAGAGACTTGACCAGCTAAGGATTAACCCATATGTCATTAGATGGGGAGCAAACTGGCTCACCGACAGTACATTCACAGTCAAAGTTGGGGATTCTACCTCTACCTGCAGACCTATTAACAGTGGTGTTCCACAGGGATATGTGCTATGTCCCCTATTGTTCCAAATCTACTTCTCAGAAACCCAAGCAAAGACTGACGGCCTGTGACTTACAAAATTCACTGATGACTGCAAGCTGGGTGCTGCCATTGAGTTTCCAGTGATATAAACATATTACAAAATGAATTCACACACATAAATGATTGGTGCCAAAGCCATGGACTTAAATTTAATGCAAACAAATGCATGATCATCCCCTTCAGTAAAGAACTCCCTGCAGATTACAGTATGAATAATATCTCACTATGTTCTGATCCATTGGTGACAGATCTGGGAACACAGGTTGAGAGAAACCTAAACTTTGATCACTGTATATCCACAGTGGTAAGGAAGGCCTTCTACATGGCACACCTCATAAGTCAGGGCATAGCATCCAAAGCTAAGGAGGTTATAACTCCCCTGCTCATCCCTTATCAGACCTATAATTGAATACAATGCACCCTTCTGTATGTACCATACCAAACACCTGCAGCAGCTAGAGAGACCTCAGAGGTTTCTTACTAAGAAAATTCAAGGCCTCCAACACATGACCTACAGAGATAGACCAAAGGCACTGTCACTGTACTCTGTATCATGTAGACTATTTACGGGTGACTTGTACCTGGCCTACAGAGCAGTCTCAGACCCTGCCTTAAGGGAATTGCTGCATATCTGCAAATCTAATGGGACATGAATTACTCATTCCACTGACCTTAACCTAGTCTGTGACATCAACCGGACATGATGGAGAGATAGATGTGTCTCCCAGAGGTTGTCACTACTCTGAAACAAACTCAAAATTCATGTAATGCAGAGCTCTTCAATGACCCTATTTAAATGTAACCTGGATGATTGGATGGGAGACTGTAAATTTACCCTGGCGATATCACCCATGCCTCTCTTGGATAGGGGCAGCCGATGACCTCAGAAATGCCCTGCAGTTATGTATCTCAATCTTTAAGGAAGTGAGGGATTGTCATAGCTGGGCCTGTGTCTCAGTATTCAAGGGAAATAAGGGCTTGTTGTGGCTAGGTTTGTAAAGGCCCTGAGCCGAATAGTCTAGTAACTTCCTATGATCCTATAAACTGACATTATTACATATGGAATTTCAGGCCTTGAAAAGTACAGATGTGCCTGTCTTGTTCAAACATTTACTTGTATCTCTGAACTTTTTCACTCTCTGGAAACTTTGAATAACAATTAACACAGAACAAATGCACAATTTATTCATAATGAAACAAGTTTGCTGCTACTGTGCAACACAGTTTTCATGGAAATGAGTAAGAAATCTTTTTTTTTTTTTTTTATTGCTTTCATGATGCATATTACAAGCAACACAATTCTGAACTTCTGGTTTTATCTGCAGTAATATTCCTGGCCAAAATAACACACCATAAGATTTTTTTCCCTTACACTTTACAAGCCCCAAGTGAAAATCACATATTCTTGTCAATGCTTCTGTCCTTAGCTGATTGGGTGCTATTAATAATCAAATTTAAACATCAAGACTTGTGTACAACCTATCTCTTTTATGAATGAAATGATGTTTCTGTTGAAGTCCAGATTACAGTCTTCTGTTCTGGCAAACCTCTCATACCCATTTCTGAAAATATCTGCATCTCATGATCAGTTTCATTAAAATGTAGACATTCTTAGGCAGCTGTGGGATCATGGCAATGGATAGCACACCATGGTCTTTCTGAATATATGGAACTCCTGTCAAGCTTTAGGGGAAAAAAATACATAATTACTGTTATTATAAGAATACAGTACAGGGACTAATAAAACCAAATGCTGCTACAAGTAACTGTGATGGTAACTAACCAAAACTATGATAAGACGAATACTTGCCATCAAAACCCAATAACAAACAAAGTTTGTAACATTATGTAGCATTATAAAGGCAAACTGTTACAATAATGGAACCTTTGTTAAATAATAATGAGGATGTCTGTAACAATGTTGCCATGAGTAACACACTTAATGATTACTTTGCAAGGAGGACGACTGTTAGTGCCTGGGCAGGTGACTGATTGTAGGTACAATTTAACATTTGAATGTCCTCACAAAAGTAGAGAAATGGTTGATCAGGACTTTCCAAAGTAAACTGGTCATCTAGAATGAGCCCAGACAGCTCTTCTGCATTCTTTATTCACTCTAATAAACATGTATTAGGAAACCTATTTACAAGGATGCTTAATGCTTCTCTTTACTCAGGTGCTGCACTTAGGACCTGGTTAATAACAACAAGATTCCCAATCTGCAAGGGTGGGATATCATACTTGGAAGAAAAATATTGGTCTTTTAGTCTAATGACTATAGTGGGCATGTGTATAGCTGACTTTTGAAAGAAGGATCTTGTGTACACCTAACTTACTGACTTTCACAGCACGGGTTTATTTATTTAACAATTGTTTACCAGGGAAGTCCAATTGGGCAAATTTGCCCATTTTCAGCGGACACCCGGGGAGAAAAGCTCCACATAACGACAACATAACAATATTTAGTTTAGTTTAGTGAAGGACAATCTACCCTGACAAGTCTAATTGACTTCTATGATCCCATAAGTGTAACATTTGACTAAAGTTTATCAACAGCACTACTCTACCGTGACTTGGCCAAAGGATGTGACACTGTACCACCACACAGTGGCATTATAAGTAGTTTAGTGTCCTGTAACATACTCACATATATAATTCAGTGGACTGGGCAATGTGCGTGCAGTACAGAACAAAGCATTACAGTGAAGGGGCACATTTCTAAGTAGAATCAAGTTTTCACAGGTGTATCCTAAGGCTCGGATTTAGAATGTACTTTTTAGCATTATTTGTACATTTCATTATCAAGTCTGGTGTGCAATGGATAAATAAATATGAAGGTGACCTTAAGATAGGAACTGTAAACTTACATTACTTTAAACTGGCTAGACAGATCCAAAATGTCTTGGAAGGACTTCCAGTCGATGGCTGTTAAATATGTTTTGGCAAGTAAACTAAAGACAACAAGCAAAAAGAAAATAAGTTATTTTCAGAAATATTGGAATAACCTTCTAGATGCTCTTAATCAACATCTTCCTTAGGTAGACCTCCACCCCCCCTTTTATTCCTTCGGACCTCATGTTATCCCCCTTGTCTCTAATTCCCCTAGTTCATTTGGATTGTTACTTCTGTGGCAAATACTTTTCCTCTTTATTATCTACCTCCAACATAACCCTCGAATGATCACAAACAATACAACCCCCTACGATATCTTTTCCTACCTTTGTGCAAGCACTAACATCTAGTTTCCTTATACTAACACCCATTCATTCAGTGACAGTCGTGTGTATATATTGTATATAGTTAAATCAAATAGGTTTTAGGCGTACTGATACACCTCCACACACCTGCATAATAAATACTTGTCAATAAATTTTGCTACCTCTCTGTCTGTTAATCTCCTAATCACTTGTTTAATGAAGGTTAATATTTATTTTTGTTATGTAGGACTGATTGTACTTGTACCCAAGCAGGTTGTATGAAGTATATTCACTTATTTGTTTTGAACCTATTTGCATTGCGTGACTTGTAATTGATTCTGTATTTGTGTCTTTAAAAATGCTAATAAAAATCAGATTTCAAAAAAAAAAAGATAGGAATTGTGCCAAGGCAGTCAGACAGAGTAAATTATTAACTGTATGGTTACACTAAGCAACCGAATCACTATTATTGATCTAAATTTCAGTATTAACAAAAGTGGTTATGTGCACGACAAGGGGCCGATATCAGGGGGTCTGATAAGAAGACTAAATAATGTCATAGTTCCGGAAGGTACCATAACAAAAGACTTAGTTATTGCAATGAAAGCAAAGTCATGTATAGATGTAATTGTATACAACTTAAAAACAAGATATTACAACAAATGGGATTGATTAAAAAACAGTGACAACAAGGAACTATACAGAACTCATCGGCCATTGTACAACTTGGTTAGACTTTTACTTGAAAATAATTCTGTTTTTCTTGTCATTCTAAAACCAATTTGACATTGTTTGTAAATATGCTTTTGTACTTAATCTCTCTCCCCCATATCCAAATTCAGGAAACTTAACCCAATGTAGTAGCAGCTTCTGTTCCCATACCTAAACATAACATTGTTAATTTTGACTGGGCAACGCATGTGCTGTACGGAACAAAGCATTATAGTTAAGGGGCACATTTCTAAGTAGAATCAAGTTTTCACAGTTGTGTCCTAAGGCTCAAATTTAGAATGTACTTTTTAGCATTATTTGTACATTTCTTATCAAGTCTGGAGTGCAATGGATAAATAAATATGAAGGTGACCTTAAGATAGGAATCGTGCCAAGGCAGTCAGATAGAGTAAACTATTAACTTTATGGTTACACTAAACAACCAAATCACTATTATTGATCTAAATTTCAGTATTAACAAATGTAGTTATGTAGACATCATACAGAATGGCCTCACTGAGACCAAAGACTGGTGTCAGAACTACGGCCTTAAGCTCAATGCAAAAAATGTGTCGTCATCCCCTTTGAGAAAAACCCGGTTCCCATGAATTACCACACTGATGGTAGTCCACTGAACACAGAAGGCTTCATAAGAGATCTGGGAACACAGGTTGACAGCAACCTCTCTTTTGATCACCACATTGCCACTGTGGTCAGAAAGTTCTTCTATGTGGCACATCTCAATACTAAGGGTTTAGGATCCATGACAAAAGAGGTCATTGTCTCCCTCTACTCTTCCCTCAATAGGCCAATCATCGAGTACAATGCCCCATTTGACATGTACCTCACTAGACACCTGCAACAACTGGAGAGGCCACAAAAGTACCTCACAAAGAAGATCCTAGGCCTTAAACACTTGGCCTGTATGGACAGACTCAAAAAACTCCCAACTATTCTCTGTCTCATATCACCTACTTAGAGGCGATCTCTGTTGACGTACAAAGCTATGTCTGACCCAGCTCTGTTAGAAATGCTGCATCTAAAGAAATCCATAGCCCTCTGCACCACATGCTCCAGAGGCCTCAACCTCATTACCACAATCAACAGAACGTACTGGAGGGACAGGTTCATAGCCCAGAGACTGCCCATGCTATGGAATAGACTTCCTATACATGTCAAGCAGAGCACGTCGCTGACTCTCTTCAAGAGAAATCTTGATGAGTGGATGAGAAATAGAAAATTCGCCCCGAGGATAACTCCAGTGACTCTACTCGACAGAGACACTGGGAACTAAGATCAGGTGGCACGATGCCAGGGTAATCCTATGGCTAGGCTTGTAAAGGCTCCAGGGTCATTATCCTAGTACACACCCATGAACCTATGAATTTTTGTATACAGAATTTGGATTGACTCTTGGTTTCATATTTCTGTGCTATTTTCTTGTACCACATAAACACAATGTACATTCTCAAACCATACTATGACTATAAGCAGTGCATTCATTACTTTGCCCTATTACATACAATCATTTTCACTGGAAATTGCTTTCATGTTACATATATTACTAAAGTGATTTTCTCTCTCTCTATAACTTCTCTCTGTATCTCTCTGTCTTACGAGTCACAGCTGACTCCTAAAGTGACCCCCATGGATGATCACTGTTATCCACGGAGTTTACAAGGCAAAGGGGAAATGGATATAGGTTGCCAAGGCTTTCTTCCATAAAACACATGTATGGACTGGCACCTGGGGGCAATTTAGGGTCCCCGACCCACCTACTGCATCTTTTTGAATGTAGTTGGGAACAGGAGCACCTAGAAAAAAATCCAACCAAATACAGGGAGGACATGCAGACTCAACACAGAAGGCACCATAGCCAGGAATTGAACTGGTGAACCAGATGGCAAGAATACTCCACACACTCAATCACACAATATTTATTTTATCATGCGTATAGCCATATCTTTTTGCAGAATTTAGGAACAATGCATCTCTTGCTAATCATAACTCTCATTATTATTTTTTTACTGTTTTTCTTTGGTCACTTTCATTTTTCTGTCTTTCTCACAGCTTTACCCACTTTTAACTGTTTTGTGAGTTCCTTTAACTGTAATAAAGTAATTTCCCTCATTATGCACATCAGGCACTTTAACATTAAATCTAATTCTGTCTGGAAGCCACATCTTATTCTATTTCTGATATCATACAGAATTTCTTGTCATATATAACTTATCATGTAAAGTCTTTGGCCTGAGTCGTCATTTCTGTATTGTAAGCATCAAATACATTTTGAAGAATGTCATGCCTTCAAGAGGAACATCTGGAAGATATACTCAGAATTTTCTCGGGTCTATAATACGGCATCAAAAAAAAAAAAAAAAACGTTAACCGAACAGCTTTATAATAGAAAATGCCAGTAATAGAACTTGCTATTGCCCCCCCCCCCCGCTAATTATATATACCAACTTTGAGATCACACTACTATGAGGAAAGAGCAAATTTTCTGATCTTCACTGCGATCTCGCAAAATGCACTTCTATTACCGGCATTTTTGATTATAAAGTTGTTTGATTAATGACTTTTTCGATGCCATAATATAGACCCAATTTTCCCTGGCTCATATTAACTCAGAAACTTCAATCTTACTGTAGCACTTTCAAGCTTTTCTGATATTTTGCTATCAATAAGGAAAAAAATCAAATTTCTAGTCACATAATTTCCAACACTTAGACTAATTGCACTGAAAAACACAGCTTTCCTGGTTTCTGCATTTGCATCACTTCTCAAATGAAAGCTGGAAGGACGTATTTGCAATTAATTCTGACACTAAGTATAATTTTGTATTGTAAATATAAATAGTGAGCTGAGACATGAGATTACAATATAGCCTGATCAACTTTTAGAACATGCAGTGCAGAACAGGAAACCAAGTCACATGATATACAGACTGGACTCAGAGGCAAAAGGTGTCAATATTTTAAAAAATATGTATACGAATATATCATTGATGTGGTCTTGTATACCTGTAGGATGCTCTCCCCCATTTCATTTGGTCTCTAATTGGAAGAGCTCGAAATCCTTTCTGGTCTTACCTTTTTCTTCTCCATTTGATACAGTCTTCTGAGCGTATATTCTGTGGACTGCTTCTAGCAGCTTGATATTTGTCTCTTTGTGTGTTTTATAGAACTGCACACACTACCACATTTGTGGACTTGATACGGGCTTGGTAGAGTAGAAGCATTCCCAGTAAGTTTCTGGAGTCTGTTCACTTGATGATACTTCCTTCTTTGCCATTGTCCTGTCATTGTGTTTCTTATGATCAAGTCTGAGCACGGTCAACAGCCTCAGATCCTTTTCCTGCTCTCATGCTATCATCCCTGCCCCCCAGCAGATACTTCCCACAAGTGCTATTTGAGTCCAAGAACTGTGTTTTCCATTTGTTTGCAATGAATCTTGACTGTCATGGTTAAACATTGTTTGGAAGTCTTTCCAAGTCCTTCTTTAGAGTCCTCCAGTTATTTTCCACTACTGTACATATCTAAGTGCCATCAGTAAAACAAAATTCATGCTGTTTTGTTTTCCCTAATATACAACTGAAAAGAATATACTGAAGTGCACTTGGACTGAGGGTCGTTCCTGCAGAACTTCAATAATCACTTTCTTTATTCCTGACGTCATCCTTGTCATCACAACCTTTGTTGCCCTAAGCTTGCACCGTGACACAATCCAGCTCTTTAATCTTTTGTCTGACTCAACCCCTGCAGGTTTTTCAGCTGATGCTACCATGAAATGAGCCACATACTTTGCTGAAGTCCAGATGGGCCATGTCTATGGATACTACTCTTCCAAGTTCTACTGCATCCAATCCTAATATCAGGTTCCCTTGATAGCACCATCTTCCTTCTGGCCTTGAACCCATGCTGGTTGTTTTTTAAACAAGAAACATCTTTATTGAATTATCACTTATGACATTGGCATTCATACGTTTAAATAAATGAAAACAAACTATAATGACATATTTTTATTTGCAAATGTTATACATTGCATATAATATTCTAAAATGTCATTGTCAATTGAACATTACATAGCTCATTCAATTCCTGCCTTCCCTTAAACCTCATTTTTCCTCCAAAACATTCTACATATATTGTTCCCACAATTCACTTTTTTTCTATGTAATTTTCTCCTACCTTTTTCTAAAGATCTCACTTGCAGTTCTTTTATGTCTGTTATTGTATGAACTACTTCTAGTATGATTGGTTTAGAGTTTGGTTTCCACTTTCTAGTAACTGCTTTTTGTCAACCACCAGAATTAAGCACAGCAAAGCCTTACTATATCTAGGCAATTCCGATTCTGTATCACAGCTCAAGAAATAATTTTCTTACTTACACCAATTTGCTCACACAGTATTTCTGACAGAGTAGTCTGCAGGGAAATTTGAAAGTCTGCTGAGTCATTCCCAATTACCTCTTCCTTCCCTATCACAACTCCAACATTTGTAATCTACCTGTGGAAAAATTCTTTGGAGTCTGCTTAGGATATGAAATACTTGTGCAAACATTTCCAAGCAAAAATCCTGAATTTTTTAGACTTTGTTGCATACTTGGGAGCCATATATATATATATATATATATATATATATATATATATATATATATATATATATATATATATGTGTATATATATATATATATATATATATATATATATATATATATATATATATATATATATGCATATATATATATATATATATATACACTCTGGATATATATATATATATATATATATATATATATATATATATATATATATATATATATATATATATACACTCTGGATATAAAAAGTGTACACACCCTGTTAAAATGCCAGGTTTTTGTGATATAAAAAAAGAGACACAATAAATCATTTCAAAACATTTGCCACCTTTAATGTGACCTATAACCTGTACAATTCAATTGAAAAACAAACAAATCTGTTAGGGGAAAAAATATAAAATATAAAAAACGTACAATATGCTGGTTGCATGTGTGCACACCCTTAAACTAATACTTTGTTGTGTGTGCACACCCTTAAGCTAATCTTTTGTTGAATCACCTTTTGCTTTAATTACAGCATTCAGTCTTCTTGGGTACACAACTGCCATCAATTAAAGAGACTGTGATTAACCCCAAATAAAGTTCAGCTGTCCTAGTAGGATTTTCCTGACATTTACTCAGTTGCCAGGTACAGCAAAAGCCATGGTTCGCAGAGAGTTTACAAAGCATCAAAGAGATCTCATTGTTGAAAGGTATGTCAGGAGAAGGGTGCAAAAAATTTCTACAGCATTGGCTATACCATGGAACACAGTGAAGACAGTCATCAAAAAGTGCAGAAAATATGGGACAACAATGACGCTGCAAAGAACTGGACATCCCTTCAAAATTGATGAAAAGACAAGATGAAAGCCGGTCAGGGAGGCTGCCAAGAAACCTACAGCAACACTGAAGGAGCTGCAGGAATTTCTGGCAGGTACTGGTTGTGTACTACATGTGACAACAATCTCCCGCATTCTCCATATGTCTGGATTATGGGGTAGGGTTGCAAGATGGAACATCCAGGCCTGCCTAAAATTTGCAAAACAATACATCAACACTCCCAAAAGCATGTGGGAAAATGTGTCATGGTTTGATGAGACCAAGGTTGAACTTTTTGGCCACAATTCCAAAAGGTACATTTGGCACAAAAACAACACTTTGCATCACCAAAAGAAACACCATCCCTACAGTGAAGCATGGTGGTGGCAGTATCATGTTTTGGGGTTGCTTTTCTTCAGCTGGAATTGGGGCTTTAGTCAAGGGGGAGAGAATTATGAACAGTTCCAAATACCAGTCACTTTTGGCTCAAAGCCTTCAGACATCTGCTAGAAAGCTGAAGATGAAGAGGAATTTCACCTTTCAACATGACAATGACCACAAGCATACATCCAAATCAACAAAAGAATGGCTTCACCAGAAGAAAATTAAAAGTTTTGGAATTGCCCAGCCGGAGCCCAGACCTAAATCCAATAGAAAATCTGAGGGGGTGACCTGAAGAAGGCTGTGCACAAGAGATGTCCTTGCAATCTGATGGATTTGGAGTGCTTTTGCAAGGAAGAGTGGGCAAATATTGTCAAGTCAAGATGTGCCATGCTGATAGACTCCTACTCAAGAAGACTGAATATTGTAATTAAATCAAAAGGGGCTTCAACAAAGTATTAATTTAAGGGTATGCACACTTATGCAACCAGCATATTGTACATTTTTTTTTATTTTTTATATTTTTTCCCCTAACAGATTTGTTTGTTTTTCAATTGAATTGTACATGTTATAGGTCACATTAAAGGTGGGAAAATTTTGAAATGATTTATTGTGGTCTCATTTTTTATATCACAAAAACCTGGCATTTTAAAAGAGGTGTGTACACTTTTTATATCAACTGCATATATATATATATATATATATATATATATGTATATCCACCTCATTGTTTCTTTGTGAATTTCATTTCCTATCTCTCTTTCCAGCTCTTTCTAACCTCCTCTGATTGCTTCCTATAGTTAGCATGCAGTATTTTATATTCCCTACTAATTAACCAATTTTTAACAGCAACTTCTGTTATACATTATACTAAAAACTCTACCAGGGCTGGTCTTTTACTTAGTATCCTGTATTTCTTCCTCTTTGCCTATACTCTGATGTCAATCCCTGATAGGGAAGGCAGTCTCTAGTCTGGAGTCCAAATGTATTCCTGGCCTCTTCCCGTTCTATTACCTTTCCCTCTCTAATTATTTGCTCCCCAATTCCTTGGTTCCTTTGTCAGTTTTCTCCAGTAGGCTTGCCTGTTCTCTGTACTCATAATTGCAGTCATCCTTATCAGCAGAATCTCCTTTCTCCATTCCCATGTTGACTTAGTTCTTAGAATACTTTCTGATACTTAATGAATGTAATATTCTGTATGGTTATTGTTATTCTCGTTAAGGATCTGCATCCAAAATTTGAATCTCTCCTTATTTCTTGAGCTTCACCCTTCTTTTATTAGTATCCATTTCCACTTTGAATTATAGCTTTCAGCTTGTGTTACGTAGAGAAGCCTTAACTGCATAGCTCTGAAATACTCCTTCAAATCAGGTAATCCCAAACCCCCTTGTTCTGTTGGATGGATCAATTTATTTCACTTGACTCTTGTTGTTTTCCCCTTCCAGATAAAATCATTCAACTCTTTATTAATTGCTATCCACAACGTCTCCTGTGTTTGATAAAATATGCCTGACCTGTATAAAAGTAAAGGGACTAAAAACATTTCACTGTTTGTATCTTGCTATCCATATCCATAAAACAGAGCTTCCGGTTTCTTAGTCTTTGTAGTATCTTTTGTTTAGTCTCCTCCCACATATCCTTGGCTTCCGTAACCAACTTATTTTTAGCTCAATCTTCTAATTACTTCATTTTATCATGTCCCCATTAATATGGGTATTGCTGAAACAATCTGTGTGGGGGTACATATTTTACAGCTATTGCCTTTGTTTTATCTTTATTACTTTTGTATCCCAAAAAGACTTGAAACTATCTCACAATGTTCCACAACACTAAAATGTCATTTTCTAATGTTATCAGGTACAAAATAATAACTTTTCTTGATTACCATACCAATTGTATCCTTGTATTTCTGAGTCCCTTATTTTCTGAACCCATGTTGGTTGTCCTGTAAACTATCCTTCAGGAGAGCAAAAGCCTTTCCCCTCAGGTTATTGCCTCTAACTCCCTATTCTACAAGTGTTAGACTAATTTCATGTTGGTCCACAGATTTAATACCCCCCTTTCCCAGGGTTGCCACTCTTCTCAAGAACTCCTCAAATACTCCCGTAATGGCCTGAGATGAGAAGGTCTTCATTAGGGTTACCATCAGTACACTAACCAGATTCCTAAGGACCTTGGAGGTAACCAATATCATCTCTTTTCTTTAGTCTCCATTTTAAGGTAGGCAGTTCCCTGTCCACCTCCTCACACCATACCCTGTTGTCCATTCACTAGTCTCAGCACACTGCTCTCTTCCAGCAGGACATGATGCTTCCCTCCCTTGTCTTCAAAATGACTCTAGTGAAATATCCATTCAGTACTTACTGATGCCTTCCTCACAGAACCGTAAGCCCTGCTGCTGTT
>NC_056733.1:701219067-701251567 GCF_019279795.1 Protopterus annectens | reverse complement strand
ACCAGCTACATCAGTTCATCAGTGATTTCAACAGTTACAAGTTTGACATTCATTTTATATTAACTTTCAAACAATTTACAGACAAATGTATGTGTGTGTCCGTAAACAAACCAATTGGTGTCTATGTGCATGCCAATTTATACTATAAGTCATTTACCAGAAATTCTGAATTGATTGCTGGAAGATGTTATCCAAAACATATTGTTATCTTTTTACAATTCTTAAGATCGTAAAGGATTTGTAGGGAAGCCCATGTTTTTCAGAAAGACGTTTGAGTCGCACAACACAACAAGTCCTTGAACAAGTCCTTCATCAAGGATATAATAATGCAGTTATTTAAATGGCTTTGGACCCTGCCAATTCTAGAGACAAAGCTGAATGTCTTAACTTTCAGTTTCATCTAGTGGTTTCCAATATGCAGAGGAAACATAGTGTATATTGTCTTATGGCAGAGCTAATTTAAAAATCAAACACGGTATTGAACATCAATACCTTGTAAAAATTTACAAAAAATTACAACATTGAACCTGATGTTTGTTATTTTTAACCACAAAAAGTTAAAAATCGTGGTCAACTTTCATCTGATTTAAACACTCTGTGGTCTCCAAAGTTAGTTCCACTGTTTTGTTTCATAAACCTAGAGACTGCTTTTCCTTTGTGAATTATAAATTTTGCAAGCATATGTTTAATGCTAAATATTTTATCATCAAGACTTGCCAGATATGGGAATTGATCACCGGTTTAATTTCTCCAAGTTTTTTTGGTTTTTAATACCATGAGGAGATTGGACCCCATTCCTAAGTCAGGCTATGATTAAAGTTCATTGTTTGTTTATTGTTTCCATCTTTGATGTTAGCTAAAAGTGCTCTTTACATCTCCCACAATGTGCCCAGAATTGATCAGCTTTAATACTGAATGGATGATTTTTATGGCAGTTTGTACACACGGTACACTCTACATGTGGCAAATCTCACACGCACTGAAACAAAGCATTTCCATCTGGGTGACATTCGTGATTGTAAAGACAGAAATGCACTTTATATACATAAGTAATTCAATTGAGGGTGGCCATGGTGGTGCAGTGGTTAGCATTGCCACCTCACAGCAAGAGGTTCTCCGGTTCGATCCTCGGCTGGGGTGCCTTCTGTGCGGAGTCTGCATGTCCTCCCTGTGGTCGCTTGGGTTTCCTCCGGGTGCTCCGGTTTCATCCCAAAGACATGCTGCAGGTGGATTGGACACTCTAAATTGGCCCTAGGTGTGAGTGTATGCATGTGTGTGTGCCTTTTGTGGAAGGTTGGGTGCTGGGCTGGCAACTCGACACTGTAAAACTCCATTGCCAATCCTAAGCAGACAAGGTGATCCGCTGTGGCGATCCCTAACCGGGAAAAGCCAGAAGAAGAAGAAGAATACATAAATAATTCAATCCTATAGCTCACTTTTTATTCATTATTCTTGATAAAGTAGATGGAGCCAGGCTGCAGTAAGCTACCAGACAAAAAAGTGAAAATGTGAACAGTGAATATTGGTACACTATATTCAATCAGATTTAAATAAAAATGTTCAGTCTGTCTCAGTTTGACAAAACAGGTCAATTTGGGTAATCATTTTCTACAACTTACTTAGTGTTTATCTAACAATTCATTAAGTACTGTGTGCATGTGGGTATGTGTGCGTGGTGTGTGCATGCGTGTGCGTGCGGACGCGTGAGCGTATTTTGATACATATTCAAATATTCACTTCCAAAAGAGTACACCCATGCAAACACAGTAGCACACACATATATTTACTTGTCTCTGTGTATGCGCTTTGGTATGAAGTGAAATACACATATGCAAACATTCACACTGTGGCATACTATTACACTTTTTTTCTTGCTGTCGCCCATACTGGGATCCATGATTGATACATTTTTGAACATTGTATTCTGATGGAGCATGCTCAGGTGCAATTTGCCCCTTTGTCCACAAGATGGTACCACTGATTGTTAGATTTTTTTTCACTATAACTGTTATTAAATGTTGACTTGGGATTTTGTTGAATAAACACACCATTACTATTATGGCTATATCACAGATGATACAGACTTTGTAACTACAGAGTTTCCAGTTACTTTTTTAATTATTCTTTAAAACGCACTGTATATGTGTCATTTTCCCATGCACCTTACTTTTATTAGTTAGTTAGATTATATTTTATTTTGCTTTTGTTTACAGTGCCTGTCCAACGATTACTTAAAAACCCTTTTCAGTGGAGGCCTAAGGAAAAAACTCTTAACGTTTTACAAACATTTTTAAACAGACATTCAGTAATATACATGAACAGACATTAAGTAATGCACATTAAGAAATTAATACATATATTTCTATTATAGTGCTATTAGATTATTAGATTTAGAAACTATTACAGTAAAAAAAAGATAGTTATGCATTTAGTAGATGCTGTATATTGACCATTTGAAGAGGTGTATTAGTGAATTAGTCGATTTCCAGTACAGATGTTTTCATTTTGAGTTATGCAACATAGTGATGTGATGTACTATTTCTGTTTAAATTATTCATTTGGAGATAATGGAGAGATGCCCACTGAAGAGGAGGCTGCCTTTGGTGGAGCTTTCATCTGTGCTCTGTTTTATGTCGAGTTAGTAAATAACCTTGCTTTCATAGTACCGTGCTGGATTCTTTCTTGTGGTTTACCATTTATTAATTCTGTGCGTCACTGTACAACTTTTCTGTGTTAAATGTAGGTGTGTGTGTGTGTGTGTGTGTGTGTGTGTGTGTGTGTGTGTGTGTGTGTGTGTATACAAGGCATGCGTGTGTGTGTGTGTGTGTGTACTTCATGCCAGTATTAACAGCCATTACTCCAGTTTGCATTTGCTAACTTGGTATCTGCACTTGTTGAGGTGAGAGTGGCAATGTGCCATGTGCAGACTACCTTGGACGATCGCATATCTCACCCTGTCATCGTGTACACACTCCCATGTCTTTGGTGGCAACTTTTTAACTACTATGTAATAGCCACAATCTTATGTTTGTTTTTTGTACCATAGGAATGAAGGCAAGATTTCAGTGAATAATTATTTATTTTTCAAGATGTGAATCACATTAAAAATCCCTGCCGTATCCTTTTGCATGCCAGAGAGGTAAGGCTTCCTTGGTTGTTCACCCCTAAATGAATAACTGCCATATTGGATTTCTCCATATGCAGTGTTTCTACTCCTTTGTCTTATTTTCATCTGTAATATACCACTAACAGTTTTCTAAGAAAAAAAAAAAACTATTTAAGGTAGACTCTGATCTCCTGATTGTGGAAAAACTAATAAAACAAACTTTTGTGGGATTATTGCTACTTTATTATGGGATTATTACTAATGAAATTATTACTAATTTGCTATGGGATTATTACTACTATAGTACTATTACTACTATACTCTGTCAGCTTTAAACTAGGTATGTATCTAGAAAGGACATACCTGAAATCCGGCCTGTAGATTTTTTTTTTTAGCATTTACTGCTCAATTCTCCAGAGTGCAGGGGACTTTTAATATTAATTGGTACTCCTGCAACTCTGACCAACCAACCACTCACATCAACCTCTATGGCTTCACCCAATTAAGTCAAACCACAACAAGGTTTGATAAAATAACTAAAAAGGAAGCAATCCTTGACTGGATTCTTACCAACTACCCCACTCTCTCCTATAACTCAGGTACCCTTCCCGACCCACTCAATGACCACCTCCCAACATATATTATACATCACCAGGCAAATCCTGCAAAAAAAAAAACATCTTTCTACCAAATTTGTAACACCAAAAATTTCAGGTCTCAAGATTTCATAACATCCCTTAAACTCTGCAATTGGTCTTTTGTCTTTTCCAGGTTAGGGGTCACCATAGCAGAACGCTGGTCTGCTTATGATTGGCAGTAGATTTTTACAGTGCCAAGGTGCCAATCCAATGCCCAACCTTCAACAAAGGTACACCCATTCACATACACAGTTACCTGCATGTCTTTAAATGTCACTCGACTGCGGGGAGAACATGCAAACTCCGCACAGAAGGTGCTCCAAATGAGAATTGAACTGGAGCACCTCTTGCTGTGAGGTGACGACGCTAACTGCTGCATTATCATGGCCATGAAACTCTGCAATTGGAAACCCTTTAAAACTTTATCCCTAGACAGTGCAGTCGATTGCTTTAACTCCACATTTTTAAACATCCCCAATTGCATGGCCCCTATCAGAACAGTACGAGCAAAATCTAATTACTCCCCCTGGCTCTCTAAACAGACTAAATCACTCCTAAGAGAAAAGGAAAAAGCATGGTACAAATGGACCCACAAAAAATCAATAGTTGTTCAGCAAAAGTACCTCCATCTAAGAAACAAAGGTAAAACCCAAATAATACTTGACAAAACAAACTACTATACCAGCCTACAAGCTAAGTACCAAAATAACTCTAAAAAATTCTGGTCCACTATAAACAAAGTATTGCAACCAGGTCAAACTAGGACCCCCCCCCCAACCAACCGCTGGTAACCCCCTAGAATGTACTGCCACCCAGTTTAATAAATACTTCATTGACTCCATCAAAACCCTTACTAACCAAAACACCCCATCACCTCCTCTCAACCTAACCTCTGTACTAGATAAAAACAACACCTTCACCCTACAACCAGTCCAACCCACACCATCCTTATATATTTGCTCAGGCTAAAACCCACAACCTTGGCAACAGACACTATCCCACCTGCATACCTAAAAATAACAGTCAAAGCCATATCTTATCCAGTATCCCTGCTAATTAATCATTCCATATCCAAGCAGTGCATCCCCACCCTCTGGAAAATTGCACATCATACCTCTACACAAAGGTGGTCCTTCCATCAACTTCTCCAACTGTCGGCTCATAGCACTCTTATCCCCTCTGTCAAAAATCCTTGAAATGTGCATTCACATGCAAATACTTAATCATCTCCTAGACAATAAATTACTCACAATTACCAGCACGGCTTCCACCCCAACCATAGAACCACCACATCCCTTATTAGCTTCACCAACACCATCAGTCAACATAGAAACGAAGACGACCTAGTATCAACAATCTTTTTAGACTTATCTAAAGCCTTCAATATGCTCTCTCACAACAAACTGCTAACTGCCTTGTCCAAACTGAACCTAAGCTACTCCACACTAGCCTGGTTCCAGGACTATCTCACAGATCATCAACAAGCTGTATGATGGAACAAAGCTCTTTCACCCCTATTACCAGTGACCCTGGTTGTGCCCCAAGGGTACATCCTTGGCCCCTTCTTTTAAATTATTTATCAATAACCTCCACAATACTACATCTCTAACCACCCTTATCCAGTATGCAGATGACTCCACAATGATATGCTCTGCCCCAACCCTGCCTGAACTCCAGAACATAACCCAAGTATCCTTCAGTGCTATTAAATCATGGTTGGCAGATGTCCAATTAATCCTTAACCCAAATAAAACTAAACTTATGCTCTTTCACCCCACTAAACTCGAACACCAATCTACCTGTTTCAATATCATGTCTAGTAACAAGACTTTGCTCAAGCCAGTCCCATCCACCAAACATGTTGAAGTTATTATAGATCAAAATCTGAGGTTTGGCTTACACATTGCCCAAACTATAAAAAAACACAAAAAATAGGAACCCTATACAGACGTAGAAATTACCTAACCAAAAACTCTAGAATCACTACAGCTAGAACCCATCTTCTGTCAACTTTACTGTATGTTTCACCCATCTTACCGACCTTTCCAAACCAGACCTAGCCAAGCTAGGCATCTGCTATAATAAGACAGCAACATTTGCCACTAACTGACCTTCTAGAACCCACCATTGAAAAGCCTGAAGACAACTATCTTGGTTAGAACCACCCCATCAACTCATCCTCACACCACTTTCTATTGCCCACCAAATGTTCTACAAACTCAAAAAAACACCATCTCTATAAGGCCTCATCATCCCCATACAAGTTCCCACCCATTAAGATCTACTAACAAAGCTCTAATTGAAGTAACCAGAAGTAAAAATAGCTCAGACGACTCTCTTTATTCCTACTACATTGCTAAACTGTGGAATGCCTTGCCCTTTGAAATTAGAATAATAATTAACTTAAAAAACTTCAAGCATCACATTAAAGCCCACCTCACCAGTTCCTGGACTTGCACATGTGATGACCATAGGTAATCCAACCATGGTACTAGCTGATGTTAAAAATTTACTTGCATATGTAATCAGTTTGGGAAACTCAGTCATATTACTATTTTATGTTACTTCCTTCTTTCTCACTGTAAATATCAAGCAGTTTTTAATTCTTCAACATGCTATTCAATTTGTACATGATGCTAAAGGACTTACATTGTTCACTCAGTGTATACATTGTCACTATTTTATACTATTAGGTTCATAGGTTCATAGGTTGGTACTAGGCTGTCAGCCCTAGGACCTATACAAGCCTAGCCATAACAATTCCCTGGCTATTTCTTCCCACACTATTTACTTCCCTGGACCCCTGTCTAGCAGGGTGACTGACGTGATCCCTGGGGTGAATTTCCATTCTCCCATCCAATCGTCAAAGTTCCTTTTGAAAAGGGCCAAAGAGGCACTCTCCTTGACATGTATAGGCAGTCTATTCCAGAGTCTGGGGAGTCTCTGGGTCAGGAACCTATCCCTCCAGCATGTTTTGTTTATTGTGATGACAAGGTTTAGATCCTTGGAGCATTTGGCTCTGAGGGATTGGGATTTCTTTAAGTGCAAGCATGCCCAACAGCTCTGGGTTTGACATGGCCTTGTAGAAATCACCTCTGATTACACAATCAGAAATGGCAGAAATCACCTCTGATTAGATGATATGTGACAGAGTATAGCTGGAGTTTTTTAACACGGTCAGCGTAGGGCATCTGCTTTAGGCCTGTGATTCTTTTAGTGATGTATTTCTGTGGCATTTCCAGTTGTTGCAGATGTCTTGAGAGGTACATACCAAATGGGGCATTGTATTCTATAATGGGGCTAATGAGGGATGAGTACAGTGAGACAATGACCTCCTTTTTTCTGGATGAAAAGCCCTTAGTGATGTGGTGTGTGACATAGAAGGATTTCCTGAATGTTGTGGCGATGTGGTTATCGAAGGTGAGACCACTGTCCATCTGTGTCCCTAAGTCTCTTATCACACTTTCGGTGTTTAGTGTACTGCCACCTTTGTAGTAATTCACAGGTACATGTTTTTTTCCCAAAGGGGATAACTATACATTTCTTGGCATTAAGCTTGAGCCCATGGCTCTGGCACCAAACATCTGTTTCTGTAAGGCCCTTTTGTACAGTATCCACATCATTTGGGGCTTCAACAATGGCTCCCAGTTTGCAGTCATCTGCAAACTTTGTTAGCCAGAGCCCCTTAGTGTTGGCCTGTACTTCTGAGAAGTAGATGCCAAACAAGAGCGGTCCCAGGACTGAACCCTGAGGTACTCCACTTGTCACTTGTCTGGAGCTGGATTTGGAGTCATCTACTTTTACAGTGTGGGTTCTGTCAGTAAGCCAGATGACAGCCCACTGAGTGATGTAGGGATTAATACCTAGCTTAGTAAGTCTATCTATGATTCCAGTGTGGGGGATGGTGCCAAAGGCCTTGGCGAGGTCCAGATAGGCTGTGTGGACTGCCTTACCCTCGTCCACAGCTCTGGAGATTGATTTGAAGAAGTCAATCAGATTCAGGAGACAGGATCAGCCCTTCACAAACCCAAACTGGGTGGAGTCCAGTGTTTGAAGGTTGCCAATGTCTTTGTTTATAAGTTCCATGCTAATGCATTCCATGGCCTTGCAGATCAGGCTCATCAGACTGATGGGGCGGTAGTTCCTGGGATCCAAGGTGGACCCCCCCCCTTGTGGAGTGGGATAACCGTAGCTGTGCACCACTCAGTGGGCACGAAGCCTGAGGTGAGGCTATGATTAAACATGACACTTAGGTGAGGTGCCAGTTCATTTTGTAGTTCATGTAGTACACAGCCCGTGATGTCATCTGGTCCCATGGATGCTGTATTCTTAGCTTTGGAGAGGGTGTTTTTTACCTGTATGGCCGTTATTATCAGAATTTGGCAAACTTCTGGTATTGAGATGGGCCATTTAGGGGGTGAGAGGGGGGTGAAGTTGGCACTGAATTGATCTGCCAGGATATTGGCAATATCCTTGGGATCAGTATATTTAATGCCATTCTGTTGTAGCTCAGAGCAGATCTGAGCATTGCCATTTAGATTCTTGACATAGTTATAGAATGCCTTGTGGTTTTCTTTGGAATCTTTGGCAATTTTATTTTCGTAACTAGCTTTGGAGGATTTTATGAGGGATCTCAGCTTCTTACTGAGGCTGGTAAGGCAGTTTTTTGCATCCTGGGATTTTCTTCTTTTCTGCAACAGTTTCTTCCTTTTTTTGTAAAGTTTGTTTATGGCAGTGGACCACCAGATTGGCTTCCTTTTTTTGGAGGAAAGCATCTTGGTTCTATTTGGGATGGCACGATTCATGCATGAGTGGATGTGCTCGTACAAATGCCTTAGTGTAGGATTCAGCAGTTGAACTTTCAGTTCCTGTCTGCATGGGTTTCATGAAGTTTGTCACTTCTGACTTGAGTAGCATGAAGTTGGCTTTGGAGAAGCTTTTTATGGAGGTTTCCTTACCTGGGGGATGGAGGTGGGATGTGGATGTAAAGGGTGATTAGCTTATGGTCAGACCTGACCAACAAGGGAGTGACCATAGGTGTGGAGCATCGATTTCCCATGTTGGTAATGACCAGGTCTAGGATATTGGAGCCCCTGGTGGGACTATGGATTAGTTGATCCAGGTTGTTGGAATCTATGAATTGCAAGAACCGTTGGACAAAGGTGTTGGTACACGAATAGTTTTCCCAGTTAATGGCAGGGTGGTTGAGATCACCCAGTATTAGGATGTTTGGTTGTATCATAATATTTTCCAGTATGTTTAGAAAGGTGTAGTGATAATCTTGGAGCATGGTGGAGGATCTGTAGCAAGCTACAATTTGGATTGCAGTCTTACCTAGTGTTAGTTGCACCTGAGAATTTCAGATGCATTGTGTTGGGCAACTAGCCTGGTGGTGTGAATATCCTTGGTGAGTATGGACACTCCTCCACCTTTAGTGTTTCGGTCCTGGTTTGGTGGCCGAAAAGTGTGGTAAGAGTTTTAGCCTGGTATTGCAGTGGTGCTCTCTGGACCCCTGAACCAGGTCTCAGTTACTGCACAGATATCGATGTTCTCCATTTTTAGGAGTGCCTCGAGAGAGTGTATTTTGAGGTTTAGACTTCTAGCATTGAGTAGCATTACCTTCAGAATTTGCATGCTTGTACCTGTTATGGTGGTGGTTTTGTCCTTTGAACTTTGCCTTAAAAAGGCACTATAGGGGTGGCAAGAGCCTTAGCAAGTAACCTGAATCCCATGGACGACAGGTGCAGACCATCTCTGGAAAAGCATCGTGGTCTGTCGATCATGTCGTCCCAGGCAGACAGATACTGGAACCCCTTTGAATGACACCAGAAGCTTAGCCAATTGTTGAAGTCAATCATTTTGTCCTTATATTGTGGTATCATTCTGGGTGAAGGCAGGATGCTACTCAGGGCTAGGGTCATACCTGCCTGGGCCACATGATCTGAGAGCTCTTCCATGTCTCTTTTCATATAGTCCAGGGAAGTACGTCTCAAGTCATTTACTCCAACATGGACAATGACAGAGTCATATTTGTACTTGTTGTGGAGTGACTTGAGTGCATGCGTTATGTGGCAGATCCTGGCACCCAACAGGCAACTGACTGTAATTTTCTCCTTGTTCAGCCTGGTGAGTGGAACATCAGTGTGCCTGACTATAGAGTCACCTATGATTAAGGTGTTAGGTACATTGCCTTCCCTTAGGGGCTGTTGCTGGGTGGCACACTGGTGTTGTGAGCTATGTGACACTTTGGTTGTGATTGGTGTTTGTTTGCATTTCAGCTTCGGAGGCCCTTGTTGCTTTGGCAGGTTACAGTTAAGGGTCTCTGCATATGTGGATTTAATGTTACTATGTGCAACAAAAAACGTGCTTAGAAATTGAATGTTTATTAACAATAAACTTCACAGATATGTTTTCATCCCCAAGACACTGCGACTTCCTCAGAACAAATTAAAACAGTTAGCACCTTACTTAGATAAAATAAATAAATAAATAATAAATAAAGGTTATCAGCTTGTGAGATATATATATATATATATATATAGGTTTGCAAACCTAGTTAGAGTTTCAGTTACTGTTATCCCCTTTTTCTGTCCTAAGAGCTTTATCGTTATGTGAGGGTGCACAGGTAACTGTACTTTATCATTATGTGAGGGTGCACAGGTAACTGTACTTTATCATTATGTGAGGGTACACAGGTAACTGTGCTTTATCATTATGTGAGGGTGGATAGGTAACTGCTTTATCATTATGTGAGGGTGGATAGGTAACTGTGCTTTATCATTACGTGAGGGTGCACAGGTAACTGTGCTTTATCATTATGTGAGGGTGCACAGATAACTGTGCTTTATCATTATGTGAGGGTAGATAGGTAACTGTACTTTATCACTATGTGAGGGTGCACAGATAACTGTGCTTTATCATTATGTGAGGGTAGATAGGTAACTGTGCTTTATCATTATATGAGGGTGCACAGGTAGCTGTACTTTATCACTATGTGAGGGTGCACAAGTAACTGTGCTTTATCATTATGTGAGGGTGCACAGGTAACTGTGCTTTATCAATATGTGAGTATGCACAGGTAACTGTGCGTTATCATTATGTGAGTGTGCACAGATAACTGTGCTTTATCATTATGTGAGTGTGCGCAGGTAACTGTACTTTATCATTATGTGAGGGTGCACAGGTAACTGTGCTTTATCATTATGTAAGTGTGCACAGGTAACTGTACTTTATCATTATGTGAGGGTGCACAGGTAACTGTGCTTTATCATTATGTGAGGGAGAATAGGCAACTGTGCTTTATCATTACATGAGGGTGCACAGGTAGCTGTACTTTATCATTATGTGAGGGTGCACAGGTAACTGTGCTTTATCATTATGTGAGTGTGCACAGGTAACTGTACTTTATCATTATGTGAGGCTGCACAGGTAACTGCTTTATCATTATGTGAGGGTGGATAGGTAACTGTGTTTTATCATTATGTGAGGGTGCACAGGTAACTGTGCTTTATCATTATGTAAGGGTGCACAGGTAACTGTGATTTATCATTATGTGAGGGTGCACAGGTAACTGTACTTTATCATTATGTGAGTGTGTACATGTAACTGCTTTATCATTATGTGAGGGTGCACAGGTAACTGTACTTTATCATTATGTAAAGGTGCACAGGTAACTGTGATTTATCATTATGTGAGTGTGCACAGGTAACTGTGCTTTATCATTATGTGAGTGTGCACAGGTAACTGTGCCTTATCATTATGTGAGTGTGCACAGGTAACTGTGCTTTATCATTATGTGAGTCTGCACAGGTAACTGTATTTTATCATTATGTGAGGGTGCACAGGTAACTGTGCTTTATCTTTAGGAACATTGGATCACAGCAAGTCACTAGACTAATGGCCCTGAGGCTCTTACAAGTCTAGCCAAGTTTCCTCGCTCTTGTAATGGTGTTATTAGCAGACCTGACTCAACACCTGCTGCTCCTGTCCAGAAGGGACACAGGTGAGACCCCAGGGGTAATTTTGCGATTTCCCCATCCAATTATCCAGATTACACTTGAAAATGGTCAGTGAAGGGCTCTGTTTTATTAGGATTGGAAGCTTATTACAATAGTAAGGGGGGCCTCTGGGAGATTAACTTGTCTCTCCAGCAGGTTCTGTTATATCGCTTCTCATGTCGAGGCTTCTAGAGTGGGTGCAATGAGTACCATTTGTCTTGCTAATGTGTAACATTTCCATCAGGGCAGAATCTGTGGTTGCCCTATAGGCTAGGCAGAGATCACACCTGAATAGTCTGTAAAACACAGAGCACAGTGACTGGGATTTTAGTTTATCAGCATTGGACAGGTGCTGGACACCTTGAATTTTCTTTGTAAGGTACCTCTGAGGTTCTTCTAACTGTTGGAGGTGCCTGGAGAGGTACATACCAAAGGGTGCATTGTACTCTATAATTGGTCTGTTAAGGGAGAGCACAGGTGGGTTATAACCACTTTTCTTTTGGAGGCATTTCCCTTATTGATGAGAAGGGCAATATAGAAAGCTTCCCTTACCACTGAGGAAACATGGTGGTCAAAGGAGAGGTTGCTGTCAACCTATGTGTCCAGATCTCTTACCATGGATTGGGTACTTAAGGTGTTGTTAATGTGGTACTTTGCAGGGACATCTCCCTTGTTGAAGGGGATGATGATGCACTTTTTAGTGTTTAACCTGAGCCTGTGACTTTGGCACCAATCATTGGGTTGAGTAAGACTTTCCTGGAGACTGTCAGTGTCACTAGAGGAGTCAATGATTGTGCCTAGTTTTCAGTCATCTGCAAACTTTGTTAGAGACATGCCCTTTGTTTTGGTCTTTACTTTTGAAAAGTAAATTCCAAACAATAGGGGCCCCAGCACTGAGCCCTGTGGTACTTCACTGGTTATTGGTCTGAAGATGGATGAAGACCCTCCTATTTTAACTGTATGTGTCCTGTTGGTGAGTCAGTTTGCAACCCATCTGACTATATACTGGTTTATGTTTGGTTGGGTAATTTTATCAATAAAAGTCTCAAAGGCCTTCACAAGATGTAAATAGGCAGTATACACATTGTTGCCTTCATTTAAGGCTTTGGTGACTGTCTCAAAGAATTCTACCAAGTTTAGTATACACAATCTCTCTTTGATGAAACCAAACTGGGATGGGTGCAGTGTTTCGAGGTCTCCTATATCTTTATTGATAAGGTCCATGATGATTCTCTCCATGGCCTTGCATATGAGACTGGTCAGACTTCTGAGTCTGTAATTCCTGGAGTCAGCAGAGGAACCCCCTTTGTGGAGGGGTATGACAGTGGCAGTTTTCCAATCTGCAGGAGCATACCCAATGCTTGGACTGTGGTTAAAGAAGGTACTCAGAGGTACAGCTAACTCTTGCTTTAAGCAATTTAGGACACAGCCAGGGATGTTGTCTAGTCCCTTAGAGGCTGTGTTTTTTAGCCTTGGAAAGGGCATTAAGGACTTGTTCCTTAGAGATTTCTGGGAGAGGATATGAGGGGATATCTTGTGGTATATTAGGTAGAGACAGAGGGAGAAGTTCTCACTGAACCTATCTGCTAGTAAGTTATCAATATCACCAGGTTAAGTATATGTTGTGCCTTTTAGAACAAGTTCTGTGCAAATCTGGGATTTTCCATTGAGGTTGTGGACTTAGCCAAAGAATGCCTTATGGTTACTCTTGGCTAGGGTGGCCAATTCAGATTTGTAGTCGGCTTTGGATTTTTTTATTAGGTTACTTATCTGCTTATTTAGGCTGAGGAGGGAATCCTTTGAGTTTGGGGATCATCTCCTCCTGCTTTTAGACAACAGTTTCTTTCTCCTGTTATATAGCCTGTTTATGGTGGATATCCACCATAAACAGGCTACGACAAGCCACGATGCTTCGTTAGGGACGGCCTGCACCTGTCACCCCTGGGCTTTCGGATATTGGCAAAGGCTCTTGCTACCCCCATAGTGCCTTTTTTAGGCAAGGCTCAAAAGACAAACCCACCTCCATAGGTATCACAAGGGATAAGAAACTAAGAGCAATGCTACTCAACGCCAGAAGTCTAAACCTCAAGATGCACGCACTCGAAACTCTCCTTAGCATGGAGAAAATCGATATCTGTGCAGTAACAGAAACCTGGTTCAAGGCTCCTGAGAGCACCCCAGCACTACCAGGTTATACCTCATACCATGCTTTTCAGCCCCAAAACTTGGACCGACCCACAAAAGGAGGAGGAGTATCAATATTCATCAAAGATACCCACACCTCCAAGTTGGTGGCACAGCACGAAGCATCAGAGACTATCCATGTGCAACTAACAGTGGGTAAAACTGCCTTCCAGTTTATAGCCTGCTACAGACCACCCTGCCTAACCCAGGAACCCCACTCGGCCTTCATGAGAACACTGGAAAATATGAAGGCCTCTACAAACACCATTATATTGGGCGACTTCAACTACCCAAACATAGACTGGGAGCATTACTCTAGCTCCAACACCCTAGCCCAAAGGTTCCTAGAATTTATAAACTCAAATGCTATGGAACAACTTGTTACCACTCTCACAAGAGGGGAAAACATACTGGACCTGATCATCACCAACATGGGGACTCTATGCTCCAGACCAGAAGTGTATCCCTCACTGGTAAGATCAGACCATAAACTAATCTCACTGGATGTTCACATCCCGACACCACCCCCTGCCCAGAAAACCACAGTGAAAAACTTCTCTAAAGCAAATTTCACACTCCTCAAAACTGAGGTGGAATCCTTCAAAGCCCCCGGGCCTGTGGAAAATATGGCCCAGACCGCAGAATCCTTTATAAACGCATTCTATGAACACCTTTAGGAATGCATGGATCATGCGATCCCAAATAAAACCAAGACCCAATCCTCCAAAGGCAGACGTCCTATCTGGTGGACCCCAGCCATAAACAAGCTATACAATAGAAGGAGGAAGCTACTAAATGATAGAGCAAAATTCCAAAAAGGGAAGGCATCTCTGATCAGTATTAGCAAAAAACTACGGGCACTCATAAAATCGTCTAAGGCCAGCTTCGAGAGAAAGATTGCACAGGACACTAAGGATAATCACAAGGCTTTCTTTAGTTATGTTAGGAACCTGGGTGATAATTCCCAGATATGCTCAGAATTAGTCCAAAATGACAAAAAATACACCGAACCCACAGACATTGCCAACATCCTAGCTGACAGGTTCAGTGCAAACTTCTCCCCCCCCTCCCCACCAAAAGGGCAAATATCTATTCCAGTAGACTGCTGCCCCCATGACATCTCAGATGCTCAGGTAAGAGCCGCCCTCTCCAAAGCAAAAAACACAGCATCAATGGGACCTGACAGTGTCCCGGGCTGCGTCCTACATGAACTCCAAGAAGAGCTAAACCCAAACATAAAACTACTGTTCAATCTCAGCCTTACTACAGGATATGTACCCAAAGAGTGGCGTACAGCAACTGTGGTCCCTCTCCACAAAGGTGGTGCCTCAACAGATCTTGGAAACTATCACCCCATAAGCCTGACTAGCTTGGTCTGCAAAGCTATGGAAAGGATAATCATGGACCTCATAAATAAAGATATTGGGGACCTACAGACACTGGATCCTACCCAGTTCGGCTTTGTTAAGGGCAGATCCTGCCTCTTCAACCTGGTTGATTTCTTTGAAACAGTCACCAAGGCCATTGACGAGTGGAAGGTGGTCCACACAGCCTACCTGGACCTTGCAAAAGCCTTTGATACAATACCCCACTCGGGCATTATAGATAAGCTCACCAGCTTAAATATAAACCCCTATGTCACTAGATGGGTTGCAAAATGGCTCAAGGATAGAACCCACAAGGTTAGAATTGCTGGAGCCATGTCAGACTCCAAACCAGTTACAAGTGGCATCCCACAAGGCTCAGTCCTGGGACCTCTCTTGTTCAGTATATATTTCTCGGAGGTATAGGCCAACACGGAAGGACTGTGGCTGACCAAGTTCGCAGATGACTGCAAACTGGGCGCCATAATCGACTCTCCAGCCGACACAAGCATCCTCCAAAAGGGCCTCATAGAAACAGACAACTGGTGCCAGAGCCATGGCCTCAAGCTAAACGCCAAAAAGTGTATAGTCATCCCCTTTGGCAAAAACAGTGCCCACAAATTACCACATAGGTGGTAATCCATTAAGTACAGAAGAAGTAATTAGGGACCTGGGGACCCAAGTTGATAGCAGTCTCTCATTTGACAACCACGTGGCCAAAGTGGTTAGAAAACATTTTATATAGCCCACCTAATCATGAAAGGATTCACATCTAGATCAGGGGAGGTCATCGTGCCTCTTTACTCATCCCTCATCAGGCCCATAATTGAGTACAATGCCCCTTTTGGGATGTACCTTACCAGACACCTGCAGCAACTGGAAAGACCCCAAAAGTACCTCACCAAGAGGATCAAAGGGCTCAAACAGATGCCATATGCTGCCCAGTTAAAGAAACTCCAGCTCTACTCAGTGGCATACCGCCTGTTCAGAGGCAATCTGTGCCTGACGTATAAAGCCATGTCTAACCTGGAATTAATGGACATGCTGCACCTCAGAAAATCCAAATCCTATCGAGCTACACGCTCGAGAGACTTGAACCTCAGCACTAAAATAAATAGGACATGCTTGAGGGACAGATTCATAACCCAGAGGCTCCCTTCACTCTGGAATAAAATCCCAGTCCAGGTTAGGCAGAGTCCCTCATTGACTCTCTTCAAGAGGAATCTTCATGAGTGGATGGGAGATCATAGGTTTACCCCGGGTATGACTTCTGTGTCACTGTTAGACAGAGGCACAGTACACTAACCTCAAAAAAAAGGCATAGCAAAATTAATTTAAAATGGGTGGCAAAAGCCAAACACATTCTGGCTAGGCTTATAAATGCCCTAGGGCAGATAGCCTAGTATGAACCTATGAACCTATCCACCACGCAGGTTTTTTCTTTTATGAGGAACTTACTTTTATCCTGTCGGGTACAACTGAGTCAATGCAGCTGTGAAGGTGTTTATACAAGGTTTGGTATAAACCTTGGCATAGGTATCCTTGTCATCAGTAGGGATAGGAGCTATGAAACTAGTAATATCTTCTTTTAAGAGATTATAGTATAGCTTTGAAGAAATTCTTTAGTCTAATTTCAGCTGGGGGAGGATCAGACGTGATTGTTACTTCTAGTCTGACTGACATATGGTCATATCTCACTAGAGATGACTGTACACTTGGGGTGGTGAAGTGATCACTCATGTTTGTAAACACTAGATCCAGAATGTTTGAATCCCCTGTGGGGGGGGGGGTGCACAGGCAACTTTACTTTATCATTATGTGGGAGTGCACAGGTAACTGCTTTATCATTATCTGAGGGTGCACAGGTATGTGTGTTTGCAAATAGTTTTACCTCATCGTCATCATCATCAGCCCCCCTTTTCCCATTTTTTCTACATGGGGTCGGGGTATTGTGTTAACTGTTGCCAACTCTCTCTATTTAGTGCCACACTCCTGCCTTCTTCAACACTCATGCCTGACTATCGCAGATCTTCTTTCACACAATCCATCCACCTCTTTGCTGGATGTCCTCATTTCCTCTTACCTTCTTCCCTGTCTGTCCCAAATCTTCCTCACCAGATTGTCTTCTGCTTTTATGCACATGTGCCCAAACCACCGTAATCTGTTCTCTTTGATCTTTCCTGTAATTGGAGCTACTTTGGCTTCTGCTCTTATGTCCTCATTTCTTTGTCTGTCCCACAGTGTGCATCCTACCACCCTTCACAGGCACTTCATTTCCATCACCTCTAGTTTCTTCACCTGTTCTGCCATTACTGCCCAGGTTTCTGTACCATACAGTAGTACTGGTCACACTACTGTCTTGTACACCTTACTTTTCAGCTTCTTTAGCATTCTTCTGTCATAGACTACACCTAATACTCTATGCTAGTTGGTTGCAGCCCTCCTGGTTCTAACTTTGACCTCTTCATTCAGACTACCCTTCTCCTCAACCACCCCTCCCAGATACTTGAAGCTGTTTACCTGTTCCACTATCTTCCCTTCTATCTGTGTTCTCAGCTTCTTCTGATTTCCCCAGTTTGCTGCCATTACCGCCATCTTATCTGTGCTTAGTTTCATCCCGTGTGCCTTCAAATTTGCATTCCATTCTCCTATCCTTTGTAAAGTTCTAGCTCAGAGTCTGCCTGCACTGCCACATCATCTGCATACAGCAGCTTTGTTGATCCATCCCCTCAAGCCTGTTTGCTAATGTAGTCCATCACCAGTATGAACAGCAGTGGGCTCAGAACTGAACCCTGATGTACACCCACTCCCACTAGGAACCCCTCTGTGAGCCTGAACACTGTTCCTACTTGAGTCATTGGACAATAATATATTTGCATCTCTCATATGGCCTTATGTTAAAAAAAAAGTGTTATGCTTTCTGTGAACATATGGCAGTTTATATGGTACCTCAAGGGTCTTTCATCCTATAGGTCATTGAAGGTAAGGTCACATAGAGCTTACATACCTTTAAGCAATTTGCTCCCAATCTGCATGTATTAATGAGTTTTGAAGGGGTATAGTCCGTGGTATCAGTAGACTCAACATTCTAATTAAGCCACATGTCCATTATTTAGGTCCTTCTACAATTTATATGACAAATTATCTACTATAGGCTTTACAGAAGGACCCCAAGGTATACTCTCTGCCTTTAAAATGTTTAAAACCTCAGTACAAAATGTATTTACATACAATAACACCAGACAGTCAAGAGAGAGAACAAAAAGAGAAAACATTAGTTTACTACAGATAACCAAAAATTAAACTGACTCCTATTAGTTCCTTCCAGTTTATCAGTCGTCTGAAGAAGAAACTTTACCAAAATTAGGAAAAGCTGACTGCATGGTGGTAGAAATGAACATGCATTATACAAAAAGTATTAATTACCTGTGTTTTCAGTCTGAAGGCATCCCTTGACAGTACTCAAGGCCAAGCTCGTCATAGGAGAATATTTCTGGAATATTCTCTGTGGAACTTAGAGACACAGTGTACATTGACAAGTGAAACATTGCAAAAAATACAGGGGAAAAGGCCAGTTCCCTAGTTCAAGAAGTACAGACCAGAAGTGCTATATAAGTGATATGATACTGTGAAGGCAATCGGTACGCAGCTCATATAGACTTTAGCTACACATCCACTCTGAATAACAGTACCACCACAATTCAGACATAGCTTTATTGGATAATAACTTTGCGTACAGAAATTGCATTACATGCCATTGTCACATGAGAACACATTCCTTTCAGGAGACGAAAATCGCTTAACCTGAATTAAATCTATTGCTGCGTGCCTGATCCATTGTTTTTTTATGTTTTTTATATAATTCATTGTTGTTAGCCCTTCCGGAGTAGTGCTATGGTATCAAGCCATCCAAATGTGACTCCTTTATGTGGTAATACCTGACAATCTGCAGCTGTTATTTCAGTTTTAGATAAGATATTACACTGTCCTTATAGAGGTGCATAACAAGTGATTTGTCAGTGTTGCAGTGATATCATATTCAGTCATAGTTGGGTCTTAATCTGTTGCAACTAAATGTTTGTATCTTTGAAGTGCCTTGTTTTGTGTAAAAAAAATAAAATTATGATTCTTGTAGCATATAAGAATTATTATTATAGACACATAAATATGGGTATATATACAGAAAGAGAGAGAAAATACACACTCATGTAGATGTGCACTTAACCCCAGCACACAAATTAAATTAAAAGTTCAGAATATACTGTTGTAACACAGCACTGCATAAATGCCTGACATGCTTATTTAAGCTGTGCAGGTAGTGATGCAACCTAACAGAAGCTTGTAATATGGCAGAATTACATACTTCTCTTACTCCAAGAATGCAAAGCCTATATGGGACTCAGATGAGTAGTCACATGTAGAAATGTGTAACAAGCACAACACGGGTCAGTAAATTTCTAAAATACCCCCACTGTAACCCTAGAGTGTCTAGGAAAGAAGCAACAGGGGCTATAGGTTCATAGGTGTGTATTAGGCTAATGCCCCTGGAGCCTTTACAAACCTAGCCCATAGGATTACCCTGGCATCGTGCCACCCGACCTTAGTTCCCAACGCCTCTGTTGAGTAAAGCCACTGGAGTGATCGCCAGGATGAATTTTCTATTTCCCATAGATAAACAGGTTAATAAGTAAGTAAATATGAAAACCTACTTGGTTGCTTCTGTACGACAAAAAAAATGAAATAAACCACAATGTTGAGAGAATTATAACCATTGAAGAGATGTGCTACCTGGAGCTAGCCTGATGAAGTGAGTTTTGCTTTTGTAGTTGTCTCTGCTTATATTCGGGAAGTTTAGCTACTATAACTTATTGGTCAGTCACTTATTAAGAGAAGAATAGCCAAGGGGAAAAGACTAGATGGATTTATAAATTTTTTTCTTCATTTGCTATTTAGTTAAAATTATTTTATGTTTTATGTGAAATGTATTATCCTTCTGAATATTTAAATAGCAAAGTTTGCATAACTTATTTTTGTTAATTAAAGTATTTTTATGTATTTACATGTAAAAAGGTTGTGGGTGGTCATCATCTACATGTTTATTAATTGAAAAGAGAATATTTATTACTAAAGGGTGACAAACTGGTTGCACCAACATGTTATTGGCTAGGCTGTCCTGCTTCACAATATCATTTGTGTTTATAATTATTTGGCTGATTAACAACTGTAAAATGGTAATTGGGAGGTTCCCAGACCGGTAATCTGTGGCAGTAACAGTTTACCATGAGTCATGACAGAAGGCTGCAGTTCTGAACAATGGTACTACACTCCAGAGGGTGCCATCCATCAGGTGAGACATTAAACTAAGGTCATACTTGCCTGAGTTGGTGGTAGCTCAGATGGATGTAAAAGATTTCACATCAGTTATCGAAAAGAGTTGTGGAAATTCCCCAGTGCCCTGGCCAAATTTCCCCCTAGTAACTATGAATGTCACCTTAGGACTTCCATGAAAAGAGGCCACTGAACTAACTTAGTCAAAAGGAGTAAATTAAATAAATAAATAAATAAGTAAGTAAGTAAATTAATTCAATTAATTAATTAATTAATTAATTAATTAATTCATTCATTCGTTCAGTCATTCAGTAATTAATTCATTAATGCTACCAGCCTTCCCTGGAAGCTAGTGTGTGTGTGTGTGTGTGTGTGTGTGTGTGTGTGTGTGTGTGTGTGTGTGTGTGTGTGTGTGTGTGTGTGTGTTTAAGAAGTTTTTATAAGGAACATTTACTCTGGGTAAGTTAACAGTGGAAGTCACCAAAACTTAGTCCTGAGAAAGTTGTCTGAGGAGCAAGGCCAAAGACTCCACTGAGTGGGGCATTCAAGGAAGAGCCTGATCTTTAGTGCAGATGGTCAAGACCCATACCCAGGCCAACAATGCATATTTCCTTTATGCTATTGTGGCCATAGAAAATGTAGGCAACCTATTGTGGAGTAGGTTCCCTTATAGGCTCTCCAGAATCAGTGAAGTAGCTGGTTCTCCTTGGGACCAACAAGTAAAAACAAAAGGAAAAGCCTCTGTTCGAAGTAATCCACTGCTGTATTCCTGCAAGTATTTTGCAGGTAGACCGCTAACCAGAGCAGAATGTGTACATTCTCAAAATCAAGCAATGAAAACACAAAGCAATCCTTTAAGCTTTAGGTTGTCCAATTTATTCAAAATAATGTGTTTTTGTCTATCAGACTTCAGCAAATAAAATGATTCTTCCTGAAAAACCATTACAATTCTAGTTATTTAAATAACCCTGAAATGGTGGGTGTGGTAGAAAACAACACTTACGATTGGAGGTAAGGCTGTGGTTCCTGATTGGCTTATAGGTGGGCCTGCTCTTTGGAGGGATGTCAAGTTCTTAATTAGAATAAGAGTCATAGACTGGTTAGGTTGTTATTCACCTCCACCTCCTTGTAAAGGAAAAAGATTCATTCACAGTGTTATAAAATAAGAAAAAAAAAAAAACAGTTTTAAAAGTCTTTTCTAACAGAATATTTTAGCCTTTGAAAATCTGTTTATTTTTGCAGTTTCATTTGAATAACACGTGTGTTGGGGTCAATATAAACATTAAATAAAGTTTGACCACTTTTATGGGGTGTCATCTATCTATACAGTGAATCAATTTGAAATTAAAGTGGAGTAAATAAAAATGGTATAATAGGAGTGCCCATTTTATGAGGCCAGAGTTAACTAATTGAAAGATATAGCCAGTATTAATGTATTTGCTCCTGAACTGAAGCTTCTTCAGATTACAACAACTAGGGCATTAGAAAGGAAACCTATAACAATCAGAGAATCAAAAATAAAATGCCATAAAAAAAAACTGTGGTGGGTAAGTATTAGTACAAGTAAGCCAGCATTGCCTAGAATGGTTCAGCAGACCTTTTTTTGCTTGCCACCAATGTGGTTGTTTTTTTTTACCTGTAAAATATTGTAGAACCTATTGGTGACAATCTGTATGGAAAACCTAAAGTCTAGGCAATGATTGATCAGTTGCTTGAGTTAATCTCAAGGGTCTGGTTTTATTTTCACCCCATTTCAAATAGCCAGTATACTGTGGTGGCCAATCTCATATTTCCTTGTGCCGGTCATCTGCTTATCACACCTGATACTCAGGCCACCAGCTTCCTGGCTGTGGAGGATCCTAATTTAAATGTAGGGATTTGGGATCAGACCAAAAATGCAAGGCAAATTCCAGAACCTGTCCATTTTTTGTTTGAATTAATAGAAGATCCTATACTTAGATTTTTTGAGCTTCTATGAGCTTATCTACTTGACATTAATGTAGCACAGGAAGCTGGTTAACATGCACATTGCTTGAAGGTGCTTCCTGACTACAGTTCATCTCTGGTTCCATGCTTCACAATGTTTTGATATTTACTTTCTTTTCAGTCTAACTGCACTTCACCAACGGCAACTGAGATGACAGAACAGCAGATTTATTAAAATAGATGCAACTTTTTTGAAATATTTTTGATTAGTCTCAAACATTTGTTTTTTACAACTTTTTTAAGAATTATTTAAAGTATTTTTATTCTAGTTTTGCTACAATTTTGTGTTATTTTCATGGTTTATGCAGGTATTCTGTGTAGTTTTTTTTGCAATTACTGCCTGTCACTTTAAACTGCTTTGCCTCTCCTTTCCTTCTTAGCTCATTGTGTTTTCTGTATCCTGTGAACTTACTGGTCTTTTTAAGCTGAGTACTTGTTTATTTATTTATATTTGTTGACCGGGAGTGTCCGACTGGATGTAGGTCCATTTTCAGCGGAGGCCCGGGGAGAAAAGCTCCACAGTTAAAATAAATAGACAGTAGTTACATTGGATTAAAGCTTAAAAACAAGTGACACTTATTTTCTGACAATTTATTTATTTATTTATTATTTATTTATTTATTTATTTATATTTTTCTGCTGCATATATCTGAAGAAGTCTTAATTGTAAGATGAAAGCGCTAATATTTTTTGGTAAAGTTGTGTCTATTTTAATAAATCTGCTGTTCTGTCGTCCCAGTTGCTGTTGGTGAAGTGCAGTTTGGCTGATTTTTTTTGCTATTTTTTCGGTCTAAAGCATAGAAATCTAAAGTTTACAAGCAGTCATCCACCCCTACCCCTTGGAACAAAAATGGCAGGTGGGAGGCTTCTACCAATTTGCTCCTAATGCCCTTATTCATCTACAAAACATCAACTGGGCTGAATTCACAAAGATGGCAATCAAACACCTGTTAGCTCATAAATGGATTATTGATATGAATAATAATAATAATAAGAAACTAGAAGTACATGAGCAGGTCTTTAACATACTGTTAGCTTAACTCTCCTGCATTAACATAAGGACACAAGTAATATACTCAGAGCTACATTCCTAACTCACATTTAGCTAAGTAATGGCAAGAATTCTCTATATTATTGTAAGTTTTTTTTTTTTTTTCAAAACAGGTTTATTGTTTTAACATACAAGAGAAATATCATAACAATTTTATACAAGTAATTAAAAATAGATATGATTATAACATTCAACAAAACAACTAAAGTATTTACAAAGACATCCACTACAATCAGATCAATTAATTAAACTAAAATACCATGCTATTGAAATTAGGATTTTTTTAACAAATTTTGTAAATTATCCCATACAATATAATAAGATGTTTTTCTAGTTGTTCTTGACCTAATTGTGTTTATTTCCATATGGCACACTATATTCATAACATTTTTAAATTCATTGAACGAAGGAGGTGTATCTGAAATCCAATTTCTGGTTATTATTTTCCTAGCCACTGCTAGAATAGACCATAACAAGGGAAGCTTAACCTTTTTAACACTTTGAGGTACAGATGTGTTGAATAATATAAGAGATTTAGAAATAATGAAATATTGTAAGCTTTTTTGATGGATGAGATAAGAAATTGTATGGCACTTTTGTACAGCTGTAAATAATTTAGTTTTATGTTCATGAACATGTACTGTAAACCTATAATACTTAACTCAACAAGCATTTCCATTTTGTCTGTTGTTTTGATATGTACTTCAAGAAAAATCAAAATAAAGAATTTTGAAAAAAAAAACATCATCACCATAGATACTCTCTTAAGGTTTATTCTAGTCTTACTTATTAATCAGGCTGGAAACCTTATTCAGAACAGATTGTTTTAATTCATGTATCAGAGCCAAGGTCTACAAAAATGCACAATTCAGAATTCAGGTATAGTTTCCATTGCAACAAAGTACAATAATAATAAAGCAAGATATTATTTTATTTTATTTTTCTACATTTTTTGGCTTTGTCCAGCTGGGTTTAGTCAAAAACTTATTTTCACTAAAAGCCCAGGGAGAAAAGCTCCAACATATTGCAAACATTTTAAAGAGACATTCAATAACACACATAAATAGATATTAAATACTATACATTAACAATAATACATTAATTTGCTAATTTAATTACATTCATATGAAATAAATGCAAAACTATTGCAGTATAAAAGATACTTATGCATTAGTAGATGATGAACATTGTACATTTGAAGAACTGTATTAATGGGTTTGTCAAACAGAGAGTCGATCTTCTGACTAGTGGTTAGAAATTCAAAGAAAAGTAGATGAGGGTTTCAACTCAGTAGGACAGAAAATGTTAATATTGTAGTTAAGAGGTGGTGGGTTATAAAGCAGGTTCAAAGAGGATGATATATACAGCTATCATAAGGTTATATTAGAAATATACAGGTGGGGTGAGCAGTGTCACAGATCTATGCATATGGTGGGGAGATGATAGTAGAACTATTCAGGTATTGGTGAAGACAAGTTGTAGGGAACAGGATTCTGAATGAAGAGAAATGATTTGATAATATGACAAGCTGAAGTTAATTGTGGCAGTTATCCTGAAGGTGTACAGGAGCAGGTACATTGATTTGATAAGTGAAGTTTTAGTTGTGTTTTAAATGAATTTGTATTCTGAATGGATTTCAGTGATAGTGGGATGTGGTTCCATAGTTAAGCTACACAATTATGGAGAGTCATTCACATTATTAGATGATTTGGTTGTAGTGATTACTGTTTTTTCTCTAGAGCACAAAATTTTGTGGTTTACAGAGAAGTCTGTATAATGTAGCTAGTTGAGAAAGAATTAGGTGATGTGGTAGTTCTAACCAGTTTAATTCTCCGAGGGCTATGCATTAGTTTATTCTGCTATTATAGTTTGCTACAAATGTGGCTGTTTTATTATAACATTGTTCAAGTTTAGACAAGTTTGTGACTTAGAGGTTAGTGAAGATTGGGTCTGCATAGAGAAAAGATTGCAGTAAGAAAATAAATGCTACCTGTCTTTTAGCTATTTCAATCAGGTAGGTTTTTAGTCTGTATAATGCACCTAGGTTTTGAGAAGATTTTTTTAACCACACGAGATACATGGTGGTTGAATTTCTACTGATCATCTGTGATGACACCTGTCATAAAAGGAAATATTGTCAGCCTAGCTATCTGGAATTTTGTAAATATTTATATGTCATTTGTGAATATTAATATGATTTATATAGAAGTGTGACAGAGGGAGATACTGCCAGCACAGCTGTCTGGAACTTTGTAAATGATTATGTCAGTTGTGAATGTCAACATGATTCATATGCTTACAAATGTGTTAGAACCGTATGTTACGTGTATACCAAAGTGCTGGTACAGAAGTATGTGTGAAAAGGGTTTGAACAGTACTGAGCTTAAAGATGTATCCACAGTGTACCCTACTGGAAAAGAACAGTAATGTATATGAACTATTGTAATTGTGTAAATGTATATGTTTTAACAGTGGGAACTGGCACATGGTAGGTTAACTTGCAAAACTTTAGCAAAATAGTTGAAATTAAATTGTTTTATAACTGCACTATAAAAGGGATGTTATCTTTCAGTTTCAGTGCAGCAAGGAGACAGGATGTCTAAAACTAGGGAACCTTCTTCATTATTTTGTAAGTGTTTTATTGTTTTATGTCTTCCTGCAGTTGCAAACATCAGAAGGCTATGTATTTTTCACAGGGAGATGCTAAATGCTAGCATTTTTTTAGCAATGGTGGTTTTTGAGCTTTGGAACTGAAGTCAGGTGACAAAATGTGATGTCATGCTGCAAGTATCCCAGCAGTAATATTTGATATTAATTTAGGAACTCTCTGAGAAAGTGAGTGTACATTTTATATTTTGTCTTTGACCAGGCAGTATCCGCTGGAAACATCCACTCACCACATCTGTCTTGCCTTGCTGTAAGTAAGTTAACTAGGGTACGGTAAACTCTTTTAGATATAGTTAGGAATATAGTAAAGATTAATTTAGATGTTTCCTGTATTTATTTGAGACTGGCCTCCAATGTTGTTTTAAATACTTCATGTGTTTTTGAACTTTGAAGTTACTGTGATGATTTACTATTTTCTTGTTCTTTTATTATTTATTACATATATTTAAACCTATCTTTGTGGCTGATATTTGTGAGACATATTTAAGCTCTGAGAGTACTTGCATATTTATTTGGTATCAGTGTGCAGGCCACTCCAAATAGCCTTGCTCTTGGTCAGACTACCATTTGGATTAATAGTAGTATTACACAGTAAGATTGGGCACCCTTTGTTAAGGGCCTTAAGGTAGCTGATAAGGGGTTCTGGTGGCAGTAATAACTACCTTATAGTCTGGGCAGAAGGAGCAAAGCTAGTAAACCTGTGCCAGCCTTTCCCAGGTGTGTGTGTTTGTAAAACAAATCTGCAAGAGTGTGTGTGTCAGCTACTTGGGCAAGGACACAAAGCACTGGTTGTACAGACAGAGTGTTGGAGGACTTGGCTTGGAACCCTGGCTAAGGACTCAGCTCTATAGCTGTGCCAGTGGGGAGTCATATTGGGGATCTGGAGAAAGAGGGAGAAACCAGTCTCAGACTGACTGTGGTCTCTGTGTGCTATTAAGGGAAATTGCACTTTACTGTGTGTGTACTTGTCATCCTCCTGGTGTGTACGTTTCCCACTGTTGCCATTGGTGAGGATTGAGGCTCATTGATTACTGGGCCAGTGCTGGGGCAGCACAACACCCAATAATTTTGTATGGTTTACTTGTTCTGTCATGCTGTTGGCAAAGATGATAGCGACTGTGTTTTTGGGTTAAGAGCAGTAGTTTAGATTTTTGGAGTTAAGCAGTAGCTCTGAATTATTTAACAATGTTTCTGTCAATAACAAGGATTGCTGTGTAAGGTCTATGAGTTTCGAGAGAGAATGAGAGATTTGGCCAAGAAAATTAAGGCAGAGCCATCAGTGTATTAAATTAGGACATAATTTTATGTTGCAGTGTAGAGGTCAGTGATGAACATGTTAAAAAGTATGGGGCCTTGTATAGATCCTTGTGGAGCACCAGTAGTTACTGCCAAGAAGGTAGAAAAATAATTTTTCCATTTCAATGCTTGTGCTGTGTTTGAGAGGTAGCTGTTAGCACGGGGTGTGGGGGAGCTGCCTCCCCTGAAAAAACATTGTTTTTGGATGTGGCTAGATTTGTATAAATTTCCTGTTTACCCCCTCCACACACACACATCCTCTGCTAATTATATATATACCATCTCCAAGATCACATATCAGCAGGGAAAGGTATAAATCCTTCCTTAGAATAAATTAAATTTTGTCAATATTTTTGAGTTCACATATTTGTACATTTTAGTGTTTTGTGACCCGCGGTGGTGGTGCTGTGGTAGCGTTGTCGCCTCACAGTAAGACGTTGTCCGGTTCAATTCTCAGCTAGAGCGTCTTCTGCGTGGAGACATGCGTGAATGGGCGTACCTTCATTGAAGGTAGTGCATCAGGGCTGGTAACTCGGCACATAAAAATCAACTACCAATCATTAGTGGACCGGAGTTCCGCTGTGGTGACTCCTAACTGGGAAAAGCCGAAAGACACAACAAGTGTTTTGTGCATTTACATGTTTATTTTTAATATAAATTGTGTAGATATTAGTGTGTTTAGATATTTATGAGTAGACCTATATATCTATGTATATATATATATATATATATATATATATATATATATATATATATATTTTTTTTTTTTTGCTTTTGACTTGGCTTGCTCTTATGTCCATTTTCAGAGACAGAAATAATTTTATTATTCTAGAGATGCAGTTCTGTTAAAATAATCAACTTATTAGTAATTAAATTGAAATATATGAATGCTGTAGAATCTTCCCTTCAGGTGTGACGTTACATGTATGCCCACATTAAATGCTATGACTTTGCACCCTCTGCTATGATATTGAAAGCTGGTTGAGAGGTATGGAGAAATTTCAACATGTTTTATATGTTATGTGGGAGGAGAAGAGTATACACTCCATGCAGGTAGCAGAAGTATATGGCAGCATTTTGTTAATTTCTCTTAAGAGTAAACATTACTGTCTTTCTTCATGGATTGCTGCAGGTGAAAAAAAATGGCTGTAATTTAAGATTTCCTTTTTTAATTAATCTTACAGTGAGTGGAGCATTGTGTTACTGAAAATCACCTCTCAACCTATTATTTGCCCCCCCCCCCACACACACACACACACACATTTTACCCCTCTCCACAGCTATCACTTGTTTCTTGCAGCTAACACACCTGGTCAATTTCCTTCTCCCGACCCCAAAGCCCATGTATCCATTGATAGAGTGCGGAGACATAGATCTCCATTCTCCATAAAGTTGTATAGTTCCCAGATTTTGCCTTACATTTTTTGTCTTGTCCACCTAAAATATTTGATCTGATAAATCACTGAGGTGAAATGTCAGTCAATAATGATAGACATTAACAGTTTTATACTTCTCTTTATTTTTTCTTCTGAATATTTATGTCGATGCAAAATCTTATTATTTATTTATTTTATTACTTTTTTGTTGACTGGGGTAGTCCATTTGGGTTATGGTAGTTCCTTTTCAGCAGATGTCCAGAAAGAAGCTGTAATTAAAAATCAGATACTTTTATACACTAGATATAAACATAAATGTTAAAAGTTATTTTATGGGTCTACAGTAAGGCAGCTATAGTAGAGAAATGTGCAATCATTAAAATAAATGGATCATATAAACACAAGACAAACTGACATTATTATTATTATTTTATTATTACTATTATGATTATTATTATTATTATTATTTTATTATTATTATTTTATTATTATTATTATTTTATTATTATTATTATTATTTTATTATTTTATTATTATTTTATTATTATTTTATTATTTTATTATTATTATTGTTATTATTATTATTATTATTATTATTATTATTATTACTAGTAGCAGTAGTGCTAACATTCTAAGTGTACTAGAGTTATATTTAACAGAGTCCCTGATTTTTTACCTTTGACCCTCGTCATTTTTGGTGTGTCTACTCCTGTCCCTGATTTTTGAAAGAAGAAGCTGAGAGTTGTGGTTGGACGGGCAGAAGCTGCATGCATTCTGCTGCTTCCATACACAGAGAGGTGTCCCTAAAAACTATGAATAAAACAAGCAAAGTGGGTAAGGACAGCTGTAACAACTAATGAGTCCATGGCATGGTTAAAAAATTAGGGACTTTATACTAAGAAATGTTTTAACAGGGTGTAGTCAGAAAATTAAATTTTGTACTCACATGCTGTTACTGCTGCCCCCACCAACCCACCTGATAGTTCAAAAACTGACATCCCCCCAGCACTTAACAAGTGTTTGCATAACTTTCTCTCTCAAATTATATATACATATATATATATATATATATATATATATATATATACATTTTTTCAATCTATGTAACTCCTATTGGATATATTAATTTAGACAGTTGTGGACATAGTATGGCCTAAAAAAATTCATGGTTTCATAGGATCATAGGATCATAAGAGGTTATTAGGCTAATGGCCCTGGGCATCTTACAAGCCTAGCCAAGAGTTTATGAGTTTACCCCCAAAATGAAACTTCAGTCAGCACCTGTCACCCCTGTGAATGAGGGACAAAGGTGGAACCTCTGGGACAGATTTGTGATTTCCCATCCACTCATTAAGGTTGCACTTGAAGTGGGTCAGCAAGATACTCTGTTTGATGTGTATGGGAAGTCTATTCCAGAGACGGAGCAGCCTCTGGGACACAAACCTGTCTCTCTAGCAGGTTTTGTTGATGTTGTATATTAGATTCAGGCCTTTTGAGTGGGTAGTGCATGAGTTAAATTTATGGATATGGAGCATCTCTAGAAGGGCAAACTCCGAGAGTGCCTTGTAGTCGAGACACAGATCACCTCTGGGCAATCTGTATGATACCAAGTAGAGTGATAGTGATTTCAGCTTGTCCGCACAGGATAGGTGTTGGAGGCCATGGATTCTCTTTGTGAGGTATTTCTGTGGCCTTTCCAGTTGGTTCACATGTTTGGAGAGGTACATACCAAACAGGGCATTATACTCAATTATTGGTCTAATGAGGGAGGAGTATATAAAGGTAATAATCTCTTTTTTCTGGATGAAATCCCTTTACTTATGAGATGAACCAAGTAAAAGGCTTTTCTGACCACTGCACTACATGATGGTCAAATATGAGATTGTTATCAACCTGAGTACCCAGGTCTCTTACCACAGGTTGTGTGCTTAGGGGGGTGCTGTTGATGTGGTAATCAGTAGGGGCAGTGTTTTTGCCAAATGGTATGATGATGCATTTTTTGTGTTTAGCTTGAAGCCATGACTTTGGCATCAGTCATTAGTTACTGTGAGACTCTCTTGCAGTATGTTAACATTATTTGGGGAGTCAATGGCACTCAGTTTACAGTTGTCCACAAACTTGGTCAGCCATAGCCCTTTTGTCTTTACCTGGATCTCTGAGAAGTAGAGCCAAACAGTAGGGGTCCCAGGATAGATCCCTGGGGAACTCCACTAGTGACAGGTCTGCTATCAAAAGTGGATGTGCCTGTTTTGACCTTGAGAGTCCTGTCAGTGAGCCAGTTGGCCACCCACTTGATGAGATAGGGATTTACACTAAGTTGTGTTAGCTTTTCGATGATGCCCGATTGGGGGATTGAGTCAAAGGCCTTGGCCAAGTCAAGGTAAGCTGTATGTATTGACTTTCCCTCATCCAGGGCCTTGGTGACAGTCTCAAAGAAGTCAACCAGGTTCAACAGACAAGATCTGCCCTTGACGAATCCAAACTGGGTGGGGTTAAGTGCTTGGAGCTTGCCTATGTCCTTGTTTACGAGATCCATAATAATATGCTCCATGGCTTTGCAGATCAGACTTGTTAAGCTAATGGGGCGATAGTTTCCCGGGTTAGCAGTGGCACCAGGGATGACAACGGCAGTTCTCCACTCTGCTGGAATGAAGCCTGTACTTAGGTTGTGGTTGAATAGGGTGCTCAATGGTGAAGGCAGTTCTTGCTGGAGATTGTGCAAAATACAGCCTGGACTACTATCAGGTCCCATGGAAGCTATGTTCTTTGCCTTGGATAGGGCCTTTAACACTTGATCTATGGAGATGTGAGCTGCAGGACAAGTACTGGGGATGTCAAAAGGGCCTTTGGGGGGATAGGGGGGTGAAGTTTGCCCTGAACCTATCTGCTAGCAGGTTGGCTAAGTCAACAGGATCAGTGTAAGTGATACTGTTAAGTACTAATTCAGAACAAACCTAGGCTTTCTCTAAGTAATGTCTTAGAAAATTGTTCTCAGTAGAATATAAAGAGTTTGCCCAGCTACACCCTTGTTAGTAAATAACAAGCTGTCATTCAAGATTATTTGCAAGATCTTAAAAGTCATCATTGAGGTTTGTTTTATTGTGAAACAGGAAATTTTTGCAAAACGAGGAAACGTTCCTCCAAAGAAGTACTTTTCAGATATGCTGCAAATGTATTCCAGATGCAGCTAATAAATCCGACTGGGCTGGTTTTCAAAACAAATTCAGAACTAAAGCACTGTACTTTTACTGTACTATAGTGTTATTTCTCCTAGTATGACCTCTTCATTTATTTTATTTGCATTCACAGCACAGTTCACGACTGTTGCAAAAAAAGGCAGGAAAATAATCAAACAGTAGTTAAACGTATTTATTTTTATTCTAATTTCTTTGCATGATAAGAGTGTTGAAATCAGCACCTCTTATGCACACGAGGGAGGCGGGCCGGTTGATGGGGCGGGGCTGCGGCTCGAGGGAAGCTTTCCCCTTTTTTTGTCGGTTTGCACAG